>NC_056733.1:1841624463-1841763228 GCF_019279795.1 Protopterus annectens | reverse complement strand
GGCCCTCCGGGCCCATGCCCCATAATTCCTAACCCGTGTCGTGATTGGCTGGCATTACCGTTAGTCGATGTTGTTATAGTAATTGAACATGGTCTGGTCGAACGGACCTATTTCCATTATTAACCCTCGGTATTCATGACCTGTCTCGCCATATTACATGGGTTTAACATTGCGTGATGGCTTTCACTGAGCCACGGACATGTCCGTTGCTTAGTTTGTGCCAGTCCAGCTCTGCTACACACATTTAACATGGCGGAACAGGTTGAACAGCTCAGCAACGGGGACATCGGCCTCTCCGTCGCTGTATAGCATTGAATCGCTATGTTGACTTTGTTTCACAGAGAGAGACAGTGTCTACATTGGTAACGGACATCTCGCGCAGAACGTCCACACCGCCGCGGGTGGCGTATGTCTGCGTTTAGGCGGCGGACAGGCATTATGCTGTGCCATTATGTCTGGGGAATATATGGTTTCTTGCCATAGATGATATGTCATACTAGCAATGACCCAAGTCTGGGAGTGGGTACTGCTGTATTTACCCACGGCAAGAGTGGCCTTAGGTCACGTGGTACCCTAGGCAGAAGTACTCCATGATGCCACCGCCACATCACCCACTACCCCCGTCCTGGTCTACCTACACAAAATAAAGGAAGCGAAGGTGCCCCGGTGGGCGGCACCTAGTAGGCTGCCTAGTTGGCCTATGCATAAGGCCGCATATGTGTGTGGTCCCTCGGGCGTCGGACCGGGAAGGCACCGTCTGCCGTGAGTATATCTAACATTACCCACATCCATGCGTGGTTTATTGCTATGATGTTTCCACACCTGTGTTTGGACAACCTACAATAGCTTCTGCTATTGGCATGCAATGCTGTGGGTGGTGCCGGTTACCATACATATACCTTTCTCAAAAGCCGAATTTACAGTTCTGAACACTACTGTGGTCTCCTTTGAGGCCCCTGAGCCAGTGGTAAACATTCCTCAAACCGCTGAATGACGTACATATGCCTTCCACCAGCACCTACAGGACTGCATGGATCAGGCAATCCCATACAAAACTGAGACTCTTTGTACCAAAGCCAAGCATCCAGTCTGGTGGACCCCAGCCATGAACAAGCTCTAGAACGACTGGAGGTAGCTACTACAAGATAGAGTGGAATACTTGTAAGGTAAGACACCCTTGCTCATTGTATGTGAAGAACTACAGGCTGTCAGGAAATCATCCAGGGGAAGTTCAACAGAGGAATCAACAAGAACTCGACAGACAATCATAAGGCCTTCTTTAGCTATGTTGGACACCTGGGAGGACACTCCCAGATATGCTCACACTGGGTTCAGAATGATGTGAGGATGACTGAACCTACACGCATTGCCAACATAATGGCCGACAGGTTCGGTGCTAACTTCTCCCCCCCCTCACCCCCACATGGAGAGATATCTATACCAGAGGATTGTAGATCCTGGAACTTCTGTGACACACAGGTGGGAAATGCTCTCTCCAAGGCAGTAAACACAGCATCCATGGGACCAGATGGTGTCCCAGCTGTGTACTCCATTAACTCAATGGGGAATTAAACCCACAGTTAGGACAGCTGTTTAACCGTAGCCTCACCTCAGGATACGTGCCAAGTAGTGGCACAAGGCGACTGTAGTCCCACTTCACAAGGATGGTGCATCCACTGACCCTGGTAATTACCATCCCATTAGCTTGACAAGCCTTATCTGCAAAGCCATGGTGAAGGATCATGATGGAAGTCATACATAATGACATAGGGGACTTGCATACCTTGGATCCAACCCAGTTTTGCTTGATCAAATACAGATCATGCCTTTTAAACGTGTCTGACTTTTTAGGATCAGTCACCAAGGCCATTAATGAGGGCAAAGCAGTCCATACAGCCTACCTACACCTGGCAAAGGCCTTCAACACAATACCACACTCAGGTATCATTGATAAACCCGTCTGCTTGAATGTAAATACATCCTTCGCCAGAGGGGTTGCAAACTGGCTAAGTGACAGAACCCACACGGTCATAGTTGCTGGCGCCATGTCATACTCACAGCCGGTCACAGGTGTTGTCCCACGAGGCTCAGTCCTGGGTCCACTATTTTCCACATCTACATTTCAAAAGTACAAGCAAACACAGGGGTTATGGCTGACAATGTTTTCAGATGACTGCAAACCGGTGCCATATTCGGACACACATCTGACACACATATCCTTCAGAAGGGCCTCACAGCTGGATAACTGGTGCCAGACACATGGCCTACAGCTAAATGCCGGAAATGCATAGTCATACCCTTCAGGAAGAACGAGGTTACCCCTAGCTACCATATAGGTGGCAATCCACTGAGCACAGAGGGAGTTACCAGGGATCTGGGGACCCGTGTTGTCGGTGACTGTTTGTTCGACACACACGTTGCTAACGTAGTTAGATAGACCTTCTACATTGCCCACCTGATCATGAAGGGATTCACATCTAGATCAGGGGAGGTAATTGTCCCCTTGTACTCATCACTCATTACACCTATGATTGAGTGCAATGCCCCGTTCAGAATGTATCTGACCCGACACCTGCAGCAGCTGGAAAGGCCATGACAGTTCATCCACAAACGGATGCAGGGTCTCAGGAATATGTGTTATGCTGACCGACTGAAAGGGTTCCATCCCTATTCCGTTGCATACCACTTGCCCAGAGGTGACCTGTGCCTGGCATCCAAGGCCAGGTCGAACCCGGATTTGATGACTATGCTTCACCTACAGAATCTAGATCTCTCAGAATCACAAGGGCAGGTGACGTACACCTTGGCACTGTCATTAATAGACCATGCTGGTGGGACAGATTCATCAGCCAGACACTCACTATACTGTGGAACAACATCCCAGTACATGTGAGACAGAGCACCTGGCTGGCCTTGTTTTAGTATTTTGACAAGGATGTCTGAATTGCTTTATTCAACTAACCTTGTAAATGAATATTTACTTTACCACATTTTTAATCTTTACATTCCATTGATATATTTTACATTAGTCATAATCATAGTGTTTATGTCTATATATTAGGGTTCATTTATATTACTAGGTGTCTCTAGTTCTTTTAATATATTGGCACAATCCCTAGAACATATATATGTAACTTATACACTCAGACACTTGGAAAACATTATGTTGGTTCTTCTTTCATATTAATACATATATTTTTTATTTTCGCGGAAGAATATACATTTTGAAGCAATGTCTGATTTACTCACTGTGTGCAATCTGTAACCCGAGTAGACTTTTTAGCTTGTTCGCCTTTAAGGCATTTAATTAATACTTAGCACATCTTATTTACTGCCCAATTAAGGGTTTCAAATGTAGTAGGTTGAACTGCATTGTATGTATTCTGAAGCAGTCTGCTTATGAAGCAGGCGAAAAGTGCTACAATAAACTATGATGACTGTATTTAATTCCTGGGGGGCTCTGAGTGGTCACCGACCGTTTCTACAGTACCTCATTTTTGCTTTGGACTTTCTCATCTGGGTCTCTGTGTTATTTGTATGGGGAATGTCAAGTGTGGTCCCTATGTGTATTACCTGTGTAATGCCTTACTGGCAGTGTAATTCCACGGGTTTGCAGTTATGGGTGCCATCTTGTTCATACGCTTGTCCATCCATGTGAATTGCCTACTGGACACTGGTATAGGGCTGTACACATTTCACGGCTGCATTTAGCATTCTCCGGTGGATGCTTTGCATTATTAGTAGGGAGTTAGGCAGGTACTACGCCCACATCCCTCCCACGGGCGGGGACAAAGGATTACCTGAAACAACACCGAGCCCAGTTTCTACATACCCAGGATCCCTTGACTGCAACAGTCAACAGTACCCATTACACATCCTTCATGTGCGGGACTGTGATGTGGACGACTTCTATGGACTCAGTACCCTGGGTATTTCTGTGCATATGTGCTGCATTTCATGGACAGCTATCATCAACATTAAACATGCTTGCGGTGCATATGTGTGGCTGTGACGTGGTCATGACAATGAGTTCATGTAGGTGATGACGGAAGCTGTACGCATTCCATGAATAAATTTTGGGTCCTACAATGGACACCACTGTGCATATGTAAAGTGTAGAGCTTGTCGGACTGTGTCCTTGTGGCCAGTGGGTTTGACTGATGCTGTGTGTTCAACAATCGCGGATGTCTGCTTGACTACCCATAGTGTGTAGTGCTACGGGAACCATGTTTTCCGAGACCAGAACCCAATGGTGTACATCCAATGTTGCAGGTTAACAACTGCTTTAATTAATCCCCAGAGGTCACGGTTGGGAAGTATCGCCACTTTATTATCGGAACAACACCTCCAGACTGGGTAAATCACGGGAACTTTAGCCCGGTCTTACCGGCCATTTGCAAGTGTACTTAGCAGACACGTGTCAATGCATGTATGATAATACATATTGTCATGCCGACGGTAATCTATGTTATTTGGACAATGGCTTCTGCTATTGGCATCCGTTGCTGTGAGTGTTGCCGGTTACCATACACATTGCTTGCTCAGAGGCAGACTTCCCAATTCTGAACACTACTGTGGTCTCCTTTAGGGACCCTGAGCCAGTGGTCGACAGTACTGCAGCCACTGCATCACTCACATATGCCGTCTACCGGTACCTACAGGACTGCATAAACCAGGCATTCCCTTACCCAACTGTGGTTCATTGTACCAATGCCAAGCATCCAGTGTGGTGTACCCCAGCCATACACAAGCTGTACAACAAGAGGGGGTGGCTACTACAAGTGAGCAGACACCTTGTGAGGTATGACACCCTTGGTCATTATGTGTGTAGAGCTACACACTGTCATGACATGGTCCAGGGCACGTTGCACAGATATACCTACATGGACCTGGCTGACAATCATACCACCTTCATTTGCTATGCTCAACACCTGGGAGGTCACTCCCACATATGCTCTGACTGGGTTCACGATGATGTGGAGTTTACTCAACATACACACATTGGCAAAATACGGGCTGACAAGTTTGGTGAGGACATCTCCACACCCTCCCCCCCACATGAAGAGATGTCTGTACCAGCGGTTTGTGGTCCCCAAATGTTCTGTGACAAACAGGTGGGACATGCTCTCTCCAGGGTAGTGAACATAGCATCCATGAGACCAGCTGGTGACCCGACTGTGTACTCCACTATCTCATTGAGGAATTAGACCCACAGTTAGGACAGCTGTTTCTTTGTAGCCTCACCTCAGGTAACATACCCAGGTTGTGTTGCACGGCAACTGTAGTCCCACGTCACAGGGCCAATGCCTCCACTCACCCTGGTTATTACTGTCCCATTACCATGAGGAGACCTATCTGCAAAGACATGTGGAGGGATCATACTGCGGCTCATAGATGAAGGCATAGGGGACCTGCATACTTTGCATCCAACATGGTTTGGCTTGTTCAGGGGCGGTTCATGCCTTTAAAGCATGGTTGACGTTTTCGGGACAGTCACCGAGCCCATTGATGGGGGTCTTGCAGTCCATACAGCCTACCTCGACCTGGCAAAGGCCTTCAACACATTACCCCCCTCAGGTATCGTTGATAAACCCATTGGCTGGGATGTGAACACATACATCACAGGATGTGTTGTAAACTGGCTATGTGACACAACCCGCGGTCATAGTTGCTGGCAGCATGTCAGACCTACTGCCTGTCATAGCGGTGTCCCATGGGGCCCTTCCTGGGTCCACTCCTCTCATACATCTACATTTCCACAGTACAGGCACACACAGGGGTGTTATGGGCAACATTGTTTGTAGATGACTGCAAAACAGGTGCCATAGTGGGACGGACATCTGACACAGATATCCTTCAAAGGGGCCTCCCAGATATGCATATCTCCTGTCAGGGACATGTCCCACAGCTAAATGCAAAGTAATGCAACATCATACCTGTCGAGGAGTACTAGGTCACCCCTGTCCAGCATATCGGTGCCTGTCCACTGAGCACAGGGGTGATTACCAGGGATCAGGGGACAGAGTTTGTCGGTCACCATTCGTTCAACACACACGTTGCTATCGTGTTTGTGCAGGGATTCACATCTACATCAGGGTAGGTCATTGTCTCCTTGTACCCATTACGTGTTACACCTATGATTGATTACATTGCCCCATTCGGAGGGTATCTGACCCAACACCTACAGCAGCTGGGAAGGCCTCATAGGTTAATTGTCATACAGATGCAGGGTGACATGGATTTGTGTAATGCTGCCCCACTTGTTGGACCCCTGCCCCATTCAGTCACATACCTGTTGTTTAGTGTTGACCTGTGCCTGACATACGAGGCCATGTCAACCCATATGTCATGTCTATGCTTCACCTACTGTATCTGCATCCCTCAGAACCACAAGGGCAGGTGACATAAACCTTGTCACGGTCATTAATGGGATGTGTTGGTGACACATCGTCACTCGGACACTCACAATGCTGTGGATCTACATCACAGTACATGTGAGACAGAGATCCTTCCTAGCCTTGTTCGGGTGTATGTTGTCCATTGGATGGGGGATTGCAGATATAGGCCGGGGATTACATCATTATCACTGCTTGACAGAGGTACAGCAATATCATAAGTATTTTATCTCCGGCACAGAAGGTTGCCAAAGTAATCCTAACTATGGTGTAGGGTTATGGCTGAACATGGGTCGATGGCCTACCCTGTACCTATGGACATATGAACCTATATTCATAGTTTGTCCCATTTACACTTGTCTATCCCCTATCCTCTTTCTCATGTGTATATTTCTGTGGCACGTGAGTGTCCTCTGTATTACTTGCAGGTATGCTGTCTACAGTGTACATACGTCACGGTTGATGACAGTGTATCTGTGTCCCTAACACTGTGATACCGAGGACTACCACACATCCTTCACAACATTACATGGATATGTCCATTCCATTCTTCTTTGGCCTATGGGGTGTTAAGGCAACAATTACACAAGTCCCTGTTTGTGCATGCTTCATGTTGGTGTTTGACCAGCCTCCGTTTCAGTCGTGTGTTGGACAGTAGTGTTTCTGTGTGTTTGGCATGTGTTGTTATTGCCGGTACATCTGTGGGAGTTGTGGTTGGCACATGTTCCTCTTTGCAGGGACACCCATCCTGGGGTTTGTGTCATGCATCTGCACTTGGCACGTGCCATATGTCCTGTACTATTCCCACAGTCATGTATGCCTTCATGCACTACTACTGCGTGTTACTGGCTGTTTGTATGTGGTACACATGGTGATTGTGGTGGTTGGCTTGACCTATTCCCATGCTAGAACATACACATCTGTCAATTCACGTTGTTTAGATCAAACTGTAACACTCATTAGTCTTTTCAAAATGACAGTCAATAACACAGGAAGCTCAGATTAACAACGTTGTAATACTGTGCACTAGGAGGCAAATAACTATGCAGTACAAGTGTAGAGTTTTGTCTGACTATATACGAGAAACAGCTGTATGAGTATTGTGTTTACAATCATCTTTTGCCCACCTTAATGATGTGGTCGGTCACAGGGCATTTACATCACTATAGTCCACAATATTGTATTCCTACAACAGTGTTAAGGTAATGCTTATTAAATGTTTTACCATGAGGATAGCACAGCCTTGCGAGCCACATAGTGTATTAGACTGTCCTTCTGTAAATTCCGCTCTGTCAAGGTTCCAAGACTGTTCAGATACGATGGACACTTCATATCCTACTATGTTCCTTTGTCTCTCCGGTGAGCAGCTGTACTCTGTCTTAGATGGAGCTCACAAGGCCATCCTCCTCAGTGGAAGGATGACAAATATACCTGTACATACATTTATTATTCTCTAACCCAGCAGATGTCTAATGCTGAATGACATACGCCTGCTGCACTGGTTACCGCCAGGGTCAGGGTTCGATCACACTGCAGCTACACTACAGGCAATTACATGCATGATAAGTTCTACTGCCATATTGTAAATTAGAATAATATGCATTATACACTATTTGCTTCTAAAGTAGCACGTCATATATATGTTTATTGATATATTTTGCTAACATTCTCCCTCCTTTGATTGCTTCTATTCTATCCGGAAACATATACAACATTATTTCATTCCCTAGCCTCTTCCTCTCTGGACCGTTTCACTAGGCAAGTCATTTGTTGTACATTTCAGAAAGGATTTCATTTTGTATTGACAAATACCACTACAGGTCTTGATACATAGTCTCGGGTACAGATACGTCGACAAAGTCCCTGACTAATACTTTCATGCAAAGTATCCATAACAGACACATGCTCCCAATATGAGAAGAACAACACAAATGGCAATCAAGATATTCAGTATGGCTGAACCCCATCCACCAAATGGTTTGTGGAAATGGTTCGTCAGTGGGTTTGGGCCTGGTTCCGCCATGGCTGACACCTGCTGTATTACCTCTAGGTGGGCGTTGATATTGTGCTTATTAAGTGGTACTTAGACACAACGGTCTTCTTTGATAAGCGCGCACGTACCAGTTCTCGCCGCCAGGGTGCAGTCGTGCGCTATTACATTTTGTGACACAACAGTTCTCATTGCATCCAGTTCAGCAGTCACAAGTTCAAGAGCGGAAAGTCACATTGCTCATTCCTCCGACAGGTTTTGACAACTTCCTCTGTTCCCTGATTGATTTCACTACTCCACAAGCTGGGATTGTTCCAGCCCAAGATATAACGCTGTCACTCAAGTCCATATGAGTCAATATTCCTTTATCTCTTGCAGAAGAATGATTTTTCAGAACAGCTTCCATTTCACCCACTGAATTAGTAGTTATCTCGACTGTGTTCCCAGTTCTTGAACTATATGTCTTACAGTTCGTTTCTGCACCCAGAGGCAATTGTACAGTATGTCATATGACTGGAGCCAGAAAACCCAAAAACAACTGCGGACCAATTCTCAGGTAACCATTGATATGCTTTTTCCCCAAACATAATAACAATATTATACTTTACTACTGATGCGGGTTAACTCTGCATGTAACATTTTCCTGTCTATGACAGAGGACTGTTTATACAATTCAGGATGTTTCTGCACATCTTTCAACATTGTTCTCATGAAGCTTCAATACACATCATGAATGGTGCTACAACTAGTAGTGTGATCTTTGGCTGTTATATGTCATTTGTAAGACACAGTTATGTTACAATTACTCCCACCAACTTGAACTGTATCATGTTTATGAAAACAGACAATTCCTTTTTGTGTAACAGGTAAGTACAGTGCCACTTTGTCCTGTGATCTCACAGAACCTGTATCAAAGTGTAAATATTCACAAGTCTCAATCTATCCCCAAGGGGACAACATACATCGGAAGTCCTCCATATGATGTAGGTATGGCAGTACAAACACAGCAATTTGAAATGTTCATAGTCTGTACATGCAAACACATCATGCCCAGGTATGTGTTGTAGTTTGGATGCCACTCTGTGGCCAGTTCATCACGTATCACTATTTCTATCTGTGTAGTTATATGCAGGTAAGGTCCCAGCAAATGTAAAGTCACCACAGACATGGCTAATAGGTGTATGATCAGTACGACAGTAAACCAAATGTCTTTGGGGTTGCTTTGTATTGTTATACAGTCTGGCGGTGATTCTGTCTCTATGGTATATTGGCTACAACATGTAAATCAGACTTGATATCCTTTACCGGTTTGAATAAGGTGAGGTGAACCCAGGACGACCTCTCCGCAAACATTACTGCAGTAGGCGTTGCCAACAGTACCTGGTACCGACCTTCCCACGTTGGACTTGGGAAGTTACTTTTCTGGATAACAGTGAAATACACACAGGATACTGGAGTCAGCTATGCATCCGACTTCGCTTGCTCTTTATCTGTAAAGAGTTTAACTGCAAAACAGTGTTATTGGTTGACAATCCTCTCATGTAACTTGCTAATGAGCCATCGACCTCCAGCTCTGCAGGCATGACAGCTTTCCACTGTGGCACATGATATGCCATTCCAAATACTACTTCGAAGGGGGTCAAACACTTTACATTTGGAACTGTTGTCATGCTCAGCAATGTTACAGGTAGACAGCAAATGCAACTCGTCTGGGTGTCACCCATCAACCTCCTCAACTTATTTCTCGGGATCCCAGTGTTCCTCGCCACCAGTCATGATGACTGTGGGTTGTACATGCAAATGTTTATTCATGGAAATACCAATTAATCCCCCAGGTTGCTGGATTGTCTGGTTCACAAAATGTGTTCTATTGTCACTGTGGCTTCTTTACAGTATGCCAGATATAGGGATACTTTATTTTACTGGGACCTTTGCCACTGCTGCTGCATCCGGTTTCCTGATTGGGAATGCTTCTACCCATTTTGATAATATATCTATAATCACTAAACAAGTATTTCTTCCCTTCACATTTATTCAGCTGTATAAACTCCATACAAATAGTACGGAATGGTTATGGTGGTGTAGGTAAACCCACTCCCTTCGGTTTAAATGCTCCCTGTACATGTTGTTTACTGCAAATATGACACACTGCTCATGATGTTTGTATGTGGTTCCTGATTCCGTATGTTAGGGATATTCTGTTAACCAACTGTACCATCCCTCCTGTTCAGACATGGCTCTACCCATGGCTCAACAAAGCCGCATATCTGAATACATTAGACGTTAAAATTGGCTTTCTCACTGTGGATATGTACAGTCCGTCTTCAAGGATTGCTCCTCGTCATACCCACGTCTGCTTTTCTGCTTTCGTAGTTCATGTTTGCATTGTTTGTAACATTTCTACATCTATAATGTCTGAGGATTGTCATTCCTCATTCAAAAAGACACTTTCCGACTGTGAGGCTGCTTGTTTTGCAGCTGCATCAGCTCATGCCTTACCTTTCCTACTGTTATCCTGTTGCTTTGTATGAGCTGCACATTTGCAATTAGCTACTTTAGTGGGTAACTGAATCGAATCTAATGCATTCAAGGTAAATTGCGCATGATTTATCGGTTTACCGGTGGATGTTATCATTCCCCTATTCTTCCACTGCTGCTCATAAACATGCACTGTAGAGACAACATACTGACTATCGGTATAAATGTCCACACATCAGGTTTTCCGCTAGAGTACAAGCACGTGTTAAAGATATCGATTCTGCTACTTGAGCAGACACGTTATGCTGCAGGGGTTGGGCTTCTACAATCTCATTATCAATAACTACTGCATAACCTACTTGATTCTTTCCTGTTGGACTCTTTCTACATGATCCGTACACATAAACTGTCACCTCTGCATCATCTATGAGTATATCAGTGATATCCTGTCTGTGTGGAGTTATTTCCTCCATTTCATATGGGCAACTGTGTGGTGTGCCATACACAGGTGTCGGACGTGACGTTGATAGGTTTAATGTTGTACAACGTTCAATCACCATATGAGGTTGACTCAGGGGTATGGTCAAACAAGAAAGATGTCTAGCACGGGTCAGGAATGCTATTTTCTCTTGCAGCAGAATGATCGCAACTGCATGGGACACTCTCACAGTGAGAGGGTGGAATAATAACATTGAGGCTGAGGCCTGTACTGCCATGGGTGCTGCAACAACTGCCTGTACACAATGTGGCACTGACCATGTCACTGTGTCCAACTGCGATGAGTAGTAAGCTATGGGGCGTTGCTTACTTCCATGCTGTTGCGTCAAGACTGACGTCATATATCCCTGCTTACAATCTACAGTCTGACAACATCTCTTATGATTATTCGGGAGACCTAAAACAGATGTTGAAGCTATCAATCGTTTTAGTCTGCAGAAAGCTGTTTCTGCTACTGGAATCCTGTGTAGTATATGTTGTGCTGCCATAGGCGTATTAAAGATTAAAGCAGACAATAGAGCAGATTCCAAAGCATTGTTTGGTAACCAGCTTCGACAAAGGTTTGTCGGCCCAGGAAGGACATCATTCCCTTCTTGGTAGTTGGCTTGGGTGCTTGTGAAATTGCTGCCTTCCGATCGTCATGTAATGTTCTACCCTCCTTGGATACCACATATCCCAGGTACTTGACCTGTATTCTCTGTAGTTGCAAATTATGCTTGCTTAATTTATGTCCCTGTTCTGCTGAATATTTCAATAATGCTATTGTATCTTCCCTACATTGCTGCTGGGTAGGGGCCGCAAGCAGAATATCATCCACATAAAGTAGAACTTGACTGGCCCCAGGTGGAGTAAACACCGGAATGTTGCTAGCCATCTCCTGTGCGTATATCGTTGGACTTTCACAGTATCCCTGCGATAGCCGGGTATGGCTGTATCTCTTACCCTGAGAATGTAAATGCAAAACAATACAGACTATCTGCATGTATAGGTATTGAAAAGGAAGCATAGCTTAGATGTACCGCGGTAAGATACTTCTGTGGCGGGTTCATAGCATTCATTTTAGTGTGTGGGTCTGGCACCATCGGTACCCTAGGTGTTATTACATGATTTACAGCTTGTAAATCCTGTACCATCCGCCATTCCCCCTTTGCTTTTCTATCAGAAGATACAGGGGTATTGCATGGTGAATACTGATTACTTTGTAGATGGGGAATTCCCTCTGTGACTTTCCAGATATCTTCTGGTGTCCACGGTCTATACACTAAGGGAGTTGGGTCCTGGCCTTCCTGTCCTGCATGAGGGTTCGGTACTTCAATTAATTGACAAATATCCTCACTCTGTTCTAGTGACTCTCTTCTTCCTTGACTTTCCCTAGGTATTTTACAGGTTCGGGATGTGGTTTCAATAGCTTCTCTTACATTTGGTCGTTGTGATACCTCTGTTGCCACAGGATAACGTGGGGGGGACTAGCCTGCCCTCCCGCTTCATATCCTGGATGTGGTATCGGAGGTGGTGTAGGGGGGGGTGCTGTCGCTACTACTGTATTATTATCTTCTTTGTGTACGTATGATGCTTTCGCATTTTTAGTGTTCTGTTCCCTTCGGTTTACTACCTCAATCCACCTATGTGCTTGACGGATCCCCAATTGTCGCTGTTTTTTCGCCTGCACATCTTATGGTTGCCACCTTTTCAGATGCACAAAGTGGGACATTAGTGTTAGGGACGTGTCATTTTGCAGGGCAAAACATACCCACGGCCAGTACAAAGGACAGCAATTCACTTTTTGCCAGGAGAGCAACCTATTCTTGTAGCATTTGAGTTGCTTATTCTGCTTATTATGATATTTTTGTGTTTCAGATATGAAATAACTGTTTTATGCTACCATTAAAGAAGATATATGAAATATTTTTGTCCTACCATATCAGGACATTTGCCATTTGTTCAGTTTGTTTGCAGGACACAAGTGGCCAAAGAGGGACTGTCCCTCACACAGTGGGACAGGTGGTTACCCTAGAACACCTGCATCACATTTTCAGTGGTTCCAATGTTTCAGTAACGATAGTTTGTGTAATATACCATCTATGTCATATTTATTGCACCATTTTGCAGAATATCTCACATTATGTGCTCTCTGCAATTGCATGCACTTTACATCACCCGTCAAACGCGGATCACACGATCTGTTTGTGCACTAATCTCCCATATCCTCTACACGACTGTTACGTAACCCTTCTCTCGTACCACGTGGTATCTCCTTCCCTGTATCCACTGTAGTGTCTACTATGACTATTTACTCTACTCTGTGTTCCCCTGATCTATGCCCAAATTTAAAACTACTTGGATTGGTCTTCGACCTGCTATCACAACTGTTAACAGAAACACAATGTAGTCTGGTCCCCGATCTACAATAGAGACAAAGAGGCAAACCCTCCTTACCTGAGCCTCCTGTTTATGACTGCACGTTTTCTTCTTGGGATCCAGTTTTCCGCTTTTCAGCCACAGATCAGACAGTGGACAGCCTCTTTACACACAACAATTCAGTCGGAGGTCTTTTCACTCAAGAAGAACTATTTAGGCAAATTCTCCTGCGCACGTCTAACCACCCATGCACTCTGACCTGTAGCTTACCAAGGGAATTCGGATAACAAGGACCACAATGTCACATAAGTTGTTAAAACCAGACTGTAGACATCAGTAGGCTTTCCGAGTGACAGTCAATAACACAGGAAGCTTCGGGTTCACAACGTTTTAGTAGTGTACACAGGCAGGCAGTAAACTATACAGTCCAAGTATGAGAGGTTTGTCTGACTCTATACAGTAAGCAATTTCTTTATATAGTGTTTACAATCAGCTTTTGACCACCTTACTGACGTGGTCAGTCACAGGGCATTTCCATCACTATGGTCTGCAATATTCTATACATACGAGGGTGCTGAGGTCATGCTTTTAAAATGTTTTCCCATGGGAATAACACAACCTTGCAAGGCACCTGGTCAATTACAGTGTCCTTCTGTAATTGTTGCTGTTTCAAGGACACTGGACTGTTCCGCACAATAGTCAGTTCATTTCTTAATACGTTCCTTTGTCTCTCTGGTAAGGAGTTGTACTCTATCTTCGATAGTGCTCACAAGGCCATCCTCCTCAGGGGAAGGGAGGATGTTATACATGTACATACATTTATTTTTCTGTAACCCAGCAGATAATTGATGCTGAGAGACATAACCCTGCTGAACTGGTTACTGCCAGGGTCAGAGTTCGATCACACTGCAGCTGTGCTTCACCAATTACATGCATGATCATTTCTACTGCCATATTGTACAGTACAATTCAATACATTATATAGTATTTTGCTTCTAAACTGGCACTTCATATGTGTTTCTATATATATTTTTCTAACAACATCCATCCGGACGTATGCATGTTGTTCCGTCCTTTACCTTGACCGTGTGTAGTTGGCCGTCCAGAAACGCTGCTCTCCACATGTGATGTCCCACCTTCCCCTTCTGTGCCCGTGGCACCCTGTTAGGACGTCCTGTTTGGTAGGCACATGTTCCGCTATATGTGTTTGACTTCTCTGCATAGCTAATCATCGGTGCGGTGGTTCAACAACCCGACTTGTCCACATGTGTACAGTTATGTGCACCGTGGCGTGTACAAACCTATATGGTTTGGACGGGTACATACCACATGTGGGATGTACACATTCTGCAGACACATTCACATGCAGCCATTTCTATATCTGTACCTGAGGTGGGTTGGTGACATGTGGGGTACATATTTGCACGAGTGGCACTGGCTAAGACAATACTTCTTACCACATTTCAGGTATGCCCATTGTGTGTAGGTGTGTAGCTGCACAGGGATGCTAGCTGGTTTGGGTGCACAGGCGTACATGGGTGGGACTTACATGCTACATTGGGGCTATTTTGTATTGCATTTGCATGCATGGGTTCTGCTTCTGGATATTACACTTAGACATACGCTGTCCTGTGTATGCGACAAACACGTGGCTGGGTGTGGGACATGTTGCTCTGCACATGTTTGCCTGTGTTTAGGGTTTCTTGGTTCCTTCCTGTTGTTATGTCGACAAAGCTACCCGGCTGTGTACTCTCACTACTGCTTGTGACCATTATGGTTGACACCTTTTCCAATGCCCATAGTGGGACATGTTTTGTGGAAACATCGGATTTTGCAGGCCAACACATACCCACAGCAAGTGGTGTTGACAGATCTTCAGTTGTTTGCCATTATATACGCTTATTCTGGTAGCGTTTGGGTTCCTTATTCGGTTTCTGATGACATGTATGTGTTTCATATACAAAATATATGTTTTATGCTACTATTACAGGTGTATTGAGTGAATATTTTTGCACAGGAATCACAGGTCATTTGCCATGTTTTGATTTTTGCCGGGACACAACTGTCCATTGAGGGACTGTCCAGAGCAAAGTGGGACAGCTGGTAACCCTGGTGACCATGCCCATGTCGCTACTGGGGTTGCCACCTTTTCCGATGGCCAAGGTGGGACATTTTCGGGACTCACATCAGATTTTACAGGCCGACACATACCCACAGTCACTATATAGCATAAAACTTCACTTGTTTGCCTAAATGAAAGCTTATTGTTGTAGCAGTTTGGTTGCTTATTCTGTTTCTTGTGACATTTAGGTATTTTACTTACGGAAGTAACCATTTCAGACAACCATTACATTACATACGGGATATCATTTTGTCCTACAATCTTAGCACATTTGCCGTTTTTAATATTTTTTATCGGGACACAACTGCCCATGTAGGGACGGCCCCTCGCAAAGTGGGACAGGTGGTAACCTTAGTCTCTACTCCTATGTCTGTGCGGCGCGCTGACATGCTGCAGTACACCTTCTCTGGGTATGCCCACTGACGGTGCATTGAAGGACGAACACGGTGTTACGCGTATCCTTTGTTCCTTGGACGGGTACACTTGGGCTTCGTGGGTTGTGTTTGCTTCTCCATTTTGTTGGGACGGGTACTATGTTGCATACTCTACGTGCGTTTCATTCTGCACGGGCCCTGGCTGCTGCCATTACTATTATGGGCGGACCGTGGCAGTCAGCACATTAGGTTGCTCATCGCCTGCTGGCTTAGCCACGCCTCCGGACGCATCCTACTTGGGCTCGCTCACGTACACTACGCACGTGTCTGTGGTTGCGGCGCGCACTCATTACTATGCATATGGCGCTACTACGCCGACTATTCACTGCACCGCCGGCGCAGGCCTTACGCCGAGCTTCATGAATCCCGGGGATAATTTATTGTACTTCACAAAATAAAATTTATCTGTTATACAGTATACAATAGAATAACCTAAAAAATGGCATATATAAAGAAATCATTATATACATTTGCAATGTGTTACCTCATGAAGTATTTCTCAGCTGTCAATATTACTTTTGTATAATTAAGTAATCATTGAAGCAGAAGTTACACATTAAAGCAAACAAAAATGTGAATTTTCCATTTGATTCATTTCAACTTCACTTAAAAGGAATTGGTGAACATTCAGGCATGACAACAACATGACTATTATTCTAAATTACAATAGAAAATATATTTTATTTTAAGATGAGAGACAATGCCAGATAAACAGTGACAACAGACATGATCCACACAGCATAACCCACAATTATCACTGCATGTATCAATTATACTGCATGTGTTTTCGCAATAAGGAAACACTAACATGAAGGTCATGGTCCATAGTTCTGGGCTAGGCACCACCTTCTTACTTAATATAGCTGAATGCCATGCAAGAGCCAGCCACATGGGGTCCATTAGTACTGTTGCTGGCTGGTCATCATTAGTCTTAGTAGGACTAGAACTGGGCGCTGCAGTGGCAGCGATGGTCACTTTACTGTCATACTGGTGCATAATTATGTAGAATTCAACATGCAGTAAACATCCTGCTGGGTCATACTGAAGGATACCATGAGACTCAGCCAGCCACCTGAAACTCCTCTTCAGGAGGCCAAACACCCTCTCAATGACAATACAAGTCTGGGAAAGGGATGTGTTCTATGTCTCCTCTGCAGCTCCACTTGGATTTCTCACTGGAGTCATAAGCCATGGCTCCAGTGGATATCCAGCATCACCTGAAAAAAAAAAAAACAGACAGAGAAAGTGAGGGAGCCAGAACAGAAAAAAATAGTATTCAGCAATACACTCAAACATAAACAACTACTTAAATGCTAACAAAAAAACGTATTTTTCCAATAACCAACAATATGGCTACTGGGCATCCTACCACACAGAAAGAGGCAGTAAAGTGAGCCAGAGTGCCAGGTATAGGAATCATGTGCACTGCCAGGATGCTGGGCAGACACATTAGTAATGCAACCCCATGCATCACATACTACCTGTCAACTGATGGAATGGTAGCCCTTCCTATTGTAGCACCAGTCCACATGTGGTCCAGGATGTGCCCTAATTGCAATATGGGTGCAATCTATTGCACCGACTATCTCAGAAAACATGCCATCCCATAAAACCATGCATAGTCCTGGCTTGCCCTCAGGTAACACCAGAAAATAGATGTACTGATCCACATATGCCAAGAGCACGTCCAGGAACTACTGCAGTATCCCCAAGACAACAGCCTGTGAAATTACCAGCATGTCCCTAGTCTGTCTCTGGAAGGTCAGTGTAGCAAGTGTGGTGTGGGGGTCTATATTAGATGAGCGACCATTACGATGACGAATCATAGATGGTCGACATCATATGATCAAACATCGGAACGGTCGAAGGTGAAAGTCAACGGCTTTTCACGTGCAGAATGGGAAATTTTCCCTTTCTGCACTAAGGTGCATTCTCAGAGTTGGTATATTTAAGTAGAGGGGTGTAGGGGGTGCAGGGGCGCTTGCCCTCCTGCTCAGAGCAGTAAGGTAAGTTTTTTTTTTATTTTATTATATAGTCGATGTTTTGAACTTCGCTCATATGAGTTTGCTCATGTGAGGTTCAAAGTTTTGAAACATTGACTATATAATATAGACCCTAGTGAGGTGTCCAAAGGAATATGAAGTCTATGCAGTCTTGTAGTGTCCCTACAGGGATAAAACATACTCACTAAGCCCCTTATAATGTCCCTGATCACACTGAACCTATGAAGGACTCCCTGATTATCGAAGTTATAATGAGTAATCATTTGCTTATATTTCTGCCTTCTTGGCTGGTGAGCACCATTGAATGCAAACAGTTTTGGCACAGCCATGACAAGCAGCTCAGACCTAGAAACAAAAAAGCTTGCAGCAAATGATAGCTTTTTTTACTGAGTGCAAGTGATAAATTTGGTGAGGCTTCCCTTTATATTGTGCATCTGCGACCATCAAGCAGAAGTGGGAAGATCGGACTATGAATCTCAAATGATGACAACATACTTCATTAGCATATAAAGATTTACATCACTCCTTATTTCCATCTCATTATTTCAACATTTGTATAAGCACATTTCAGGTCACTGTGCATTGACATAAATGGCCTCTCTGAATCTCAGCTCAGCTATGCTCGTTCATGATTGTCTTAAAAAGCCTAAGCATATTTGCATAACTAACTGAATACTGGTCATTGTTGCACATTTTTCTTGAAAAGTGTGTGGGGTGTCCAATGGTTTAAACTCTAAGTGCAGACTATTGCAGCAGGAGCTAATTTATAAAAGGATTTTGACATGTTAGTGTGAAATGGAGTCTATGCAATTTCAGCAGACTGATTTCTGAGGGAATATGAGGATTCCATCACATTTAATGTATTAGCAATTGAGGGACCAATCCTACATTAAGCAGTTTATAAGTAAAAGTGCTTAGAGGGTATGTGCAGCTTCATGATATGTTAAGCCATTTTGCCAAGTATATAAAGGAACAGTGATGTTCATATTACTTGTCTAGGTTGATGAAATGTTGAATGCTGTTGCCTGTAGTTTTGTGAAAACAAAGACACTAAAACCAGGGAACTGCAGTACCGTACTTAAACATTTCTTTATTTTTATGAGCTTGATTCACTTCTGTATTTTTTTAGTCAACTGTTTCAGACTACAGCTTCTCTTATTAATGAATGATGGAACATCCCCACTACATTTAACGAGGTCACCATTTCCCAAAACATATTTCCAATTATTAAATGTTTTCTGTATATTATCACTGTCAGTACTATTGGTTAGAACCCCTGCTATTTCAAAATTACTTTTTGTTTTTATTATTATCAGTGCTGACTGCAGGCTTAAAATATAAAATTGGACTCTATCTGACTGCAAACTTCATTGAAAATGCCATCCAATAAGCTAGAAGGATACACCCTTTCTATGAACAATTGTTTTTACTCTATACAATGTTCAACATACATATACTTGCATTACTTGGTAACATGGAAAGCAGCATAAGCTGATTTTTAACAACATCCCTTTAAACATAGTTATTTGCAAACACTGGTTTTCTATAAATAATAGAAAGAAAAACATTCCTGGGGATTCAGAAAAGGACATAAGGCAAGCCATATGACACATAATAGAAGGGATTTGTTCCCATAATGTGATATATTGCAATTCAGAGATATGCTGGCTGTGATGAGATAAGATCCAATTATTGGCTAATTTTCATCTTCCTGAATCGCTGTTACTCGCACAATGTGCATATCATTGCTGATATGCACATTGCAGTATTACACTTATGCTCATGTAGACATTGCCCCCCCCCAGTCTGTCTCTGTCACACACACACACACACACACACACACACACACACACACACACACACACACACACACACACACACACACACACACACACACGCACTCATAACAGTCATAGACATCACAGTCCCAGTAACTGTCCCTGACCATTCTGCCTTCCTGTGTTCCTCAACCCCAAGTCCCTGTCATGAAGTCAGTACCATAATACCCTTTTACTGTTGAGTAGTCCCTGGTGTCTAACCCCATCCCCCCAACACACACACACACACACACACACACACACACACACACACACACACACACACACACACACACACACACACACACACACACACACACACACACACACACACACACACACACACACACACAAACACACAATCCCTGTACTGCTGCCAGTGCCATTAACACAGTGAAGTTAAATGCATCCCTCATGTCTGGTGTTTCCTCCCCATCCCATGATCCCCATTCTGTCGCCAGTGCCATTAAGGCACGGAAGTTAAATGCATCCCTCATGTCTGGTGTTTCCTCCCCATCCCCTAATCCCCATATTATTGCCACTGCCATTAAGGCACAGAAGTTAAATGCATCCCTCATGTCTGGAGTTTTCTCCCCATCCCCTTCTCCCCATATTGTTGCCAGTGCTATTAAGGCACTGAAGTTAAATGTACTGCTGGTGTTTAGTGGTTTCCCCACTCCCCGATCCTCATGCCACCATCGTAGTAGGTAGTTGAACACAGCCTTTTGGCCATGTGCTACCACTCTGTGATGCAGCCAGTCATGCTAATCTACATGGCCAAGCATTTCCTGAGAAACTCTTCATGTAAATGCCTTCATGGAGGCAGTTCTGGAGAGAGAGCAGAGAGCTAATTTACCTCATTGACATTCAGCATGGCTACAGGGCAAGCCCTATATGGTGTTGTATGTCTTCATCCTACAGCACTGTGTTAGTGGGATTGCTGAATAATAAATGGGTACAGTGAAGTGTACATGAATCCCCTGCCCACCTCCCCATTGTCTTCAACTTTCAATACAGTGTATAGAAAACACTTTAATATATGTGAAATTATTGGCAAATACAAAAATTCAATACTTGAATTTAAATTACTTTTAAAACACTTGGCTCAGCTCTTGCTCCTCCCCTGGCTAGACTACCTTCTATATCTACTTCAAATTCACTGCAACATCTTGTATCTCTAAATTAGCTAAAAAGTATACACACTAGGGTTACCACCTTTTCATCCTTCCATTTCCTGACAAGTAAACTACACCCCCACAGAACAAAAATGTACCCCTTGTGTCCTGATGGTCACACCCCTTTTAGCAAACCATGCCCAGAAGCAACATTTTATAAAATACATAAACAGTGACTGCATAGGCAGCCTTAGATATGGATATGGAGCCCTAGACAGAGTGTTCCATGGCACTTCATACCCCTGCTATCTACTGTCACCCTGGTACACACCCCAATGCTCCCCTATTTTCCTCCAGTTCTCTGGTCCTCATACTATCTAGAATACTTTTTCTGTCATCTTTGTCTTACTTGTCAGCTTTTTCCAACATCCTTTCAACACATCTTAAATGGCCAAGACTACACTGCAATAACTATCTAGGAAAGAATTTAATTAAACTGGGAACCTCAAGACCAGCAGAAGTTATGGGGTCCTATATGCTCTGATATTCATTTTATAGATTTTTCCACAACCTAAGGTCCAATAAAAACTGTGACTTAGGAAAGTAAGCATTTTTTTCTTTCAAAAAAGAAAGAAGTTATGTCTAAGGCTTAATGTTCAAGGATAATGACACAGTAGTTACCAATACACTGAGTAGTCCTAACCCATAAAATGAGAAGAAAATTCTTTTAAAGGCATATAAATCACATCTGGGATAACTGCTTTTATCTATGCAAAAGAGTTACTTTCTGTGTACCCTCTGGCATTAAAGTGGAAAGGAAGTGAAAGGACAAATGGCCATAGTCATGTATTTCAAGTTGCTGCTGTCATACATCTACACCGCATACGACCTCAACCTTAAAACCAAAAAAAAACAGACACCTTTTGTGTACCCATTGAAGTCTAACTAAGAGAAAGTGAAAGAGCAAATAAAGCACAACATATTTCTATCACTGGTGTAAACTGCACACATGTAATTTTCTTCTTACCCCCACACCCAGAAGATAGGCACTGGTGTATACATCTGATTTCAATTGTGAAGAAAGAAAAAAAAATAACACTCAAAATAATTCATTTCAACGTATTCCTCCACAGTACATGAGTCCTACACAAGTTATAGTTACCTCCTGTGCATACCTCTAAGATTTGATTTTGAGGAAAAGTAAAGGAATATCGATCACTCTGTCACCAGGTGACACACAAGCTATAGAGACCTCTGTTGTACACAGCTGAAGATTGACTGTGAGGAAAATTAAAGAAATAATTACCACAGTATCCTTGGTACACACAAATGATAGTGATCTTTGTACCCATCATTGAGAAATTTCAGTTTTAAACAAGGTTGTGTCCACAGAGGTGACCCTACTAAGCCACTAGTATATCTAGAAATGATGGCCCCTAAAAGCTCTGCGTGTCTAGATGCTCTAGAATGTATTTTTTTTACAACCCAAGAAATGTATGTACTTATCCACCAATATTATTTTTTTCACATACACACACACACACACACACACACACACACACACACACACACACACACACACACACACACACACACACACACACACAATTTTGGGGTGGTTGTGAAATCCAGAGCACCTGAATTAAGGCAATGCAGACACCACACAGATGGAGCCTCAGCCACAAACTCAGACAAGGGATAAGCACTATGAGATAGCAGGTCTACTCAATGTTCCACTCTACCAATGATGTGTTCCTTTCACACAAATCCAGCCAAACCACCTAAGATATCCACTTATTGTGTGCAGTGCTGATGCTTAATTATAATAAAAAGTGAATCAAGTTATGGGCAACTTGCTGTTCTCATATACAGATATAAATATTTATCACACACACACATACAAGCATAATCCACAACAATGATTGCTTTTATACTGCATTTGAATGCTGATAAGAAACACAAATAAAACAGTAAACATTTTAGGAAACACACTTCAGAAATGTGATAGCTCTCAGAATGATTCAGAAAACCTTCTGAGTACTCACCATAACTGGACTTCCTGACAAAGACCCTGATTTCCTGACTGTCAGCAAAACGTCCTGACATGTGGCATCCCTAATACACACTAGTCACATGTTCTCACCTCTTCTCTGCATTCTGCTATCTCCCACAACTCCTGTCTCATCTTTTCCCTACCTACAGTAAATTCTCATTTAACCGGCACCCATAGGGAATGGTAGATGCTGGATAACTGTAGTTTCTGGTTACTTGAGAGTTACTATTAAAAATAGGCTTGACTAATATTGTACCTTATACTATTTGTTTGGTTTGACTTGTTTTCAGGTTGGGGAGAGAGGGAATTTATTGCTATCTTCCTTTTTTAAACAATAAAACTCTAAAAACGTTAAGAATGTTTATGCGGGGGGGGGGGACAGAAAGTGCAACTCATAAAAATTGTACAGTATTTCTTAGATTTTTTTTTTTTTTTTGCCAGTTGCTTGAGTTCTGGTTAACTGAGAGTTTACTGTATAAATGAAAAATTGTTAATTACATTTTAAACCTCACTGTGTATGCCAGTTTGTCATATACTGATATGTAATGATTCTATACTTACTGATTGCAGATTTTCTACAATATAGTTGCATTTCAGTTATTCTAGCTTTAGACTTCATATGTTCCCTGTTCTATAAAACTGCCTGTTTTGTAACTGGGGCTTTTCTCCAGGAAAAAGGGCTATCACAGTCCAGTCAGACTAACCCTGTCAACACAAACAATACATAAATTAATTAATAAATAAATAAAATAAATGAATAACTAAATAATTATAAGTAATTCTTGCATAACTTTACCAAATTCAGTTGCAGTTGTGTCCCAAACTAATAAAAAAAAAAAAATCAACAAACATAACATTTAACTTTACTAGAAAGCATTAAATTATACAAGTAATGCTCTTATCATCTAAGAACCAAATTTGCAAATCCATTTAAAGCTGAGTTCATCTGTTGCCCATTTTAAAAGCAACCTAGACAAGTGGATGGGGAATAGAAAATTTACACCAGGCTGGTTAAGAAAACTGGGAAAGGTCTGTGACGTGCTTAGGATGTGGACCATCTGCTTTGCTTGGGGTATGCTGAGCTGGCAAAATATGTGTGGTCATACTGGAGAATGCGGCAGCTTCAGAGAAAAATACAGGACCTAGAGATGTTACTGTGCCATTTATAAAGACAAGAAAGCACAATGTAGGAATATGGGGGTTGGGGGTACTAATAAGAGGCCTGCACACAAGATTTGGTGGGAAAGGTTAAGGGAAGCAAATGGTAGAGGACAAGAATATATGGGTAAATGATTTTTGATAAGTACAGGCAAGTGGAGTGGAACAAAATAAAGTGAAGGAAGAAGCTGGGAGATGCAGCCATAAAAATCAGGTAATGAAAAGGTAGCCATTGTAGAAGGGCAGATGCAAACAAATGTGTTACTAATAAAGGAGAAATGGAGTCAGAAGTGGAAAGGGAGTACCCAACAAGGTGAGCGAAAAGTTGATAGGGAGACACACTAAGAGAAAGTGGAAGGGACAGATGGCAAATGAGATAGAACACTGCAGAGATATTGAAGAAAAGTTGCAGGAGTTATGAGGGAGGGCAACTGATATAGAGTGTAAGAATGTGAGTGGTGTAAATGGAAGTAGGAGGGTTATAGATAGGAAGTAAAGTGGCAGGGGGGCAAGAAGCAAAGGAAAGGAGATGTAGTGTGGGGACAGATATCACTGATGTTCCACAAGGATTTGTGGTAGGCCCATGTTTATTTTTCTTTTTCTTGTTCATAAATGACCCACCATAAAATCTTTCACAACTCAACTGCATTGTATTTGTAGATGAAATAACTGTTTTGAAAGGAGAAAAATCATCAGGCGCAATTACAGATGAACTGCAGGATGACTTTTACCAACTTTGGTAAATAAACTAATCAAAAAACATAAATAAAACCAATATGTGATTTAGGACCCTATGAGATTGTCATCATTATCAAACTAATTTTTCCCACTTCTACATGAGGTTAGGGTGCCATTAGTTAATGTGAGTAAATCACCTAGAACCCATGCTTACAATGCAGATTGGGACCCCAACAGCAATTACAGAAAATAGTATCACAGTTTCAGACCCAAATTATACCCCGATACCAAAAATACCTAAGAATTAATCTGGAAGAGAACCTCAACTTAAAACACACACACACACTAAAATAATGGCCAACAAAGTTCTAACACATCTTAATGCCTCCTATAAAATATCCACCCTCGATGCAGATGTCTGATGCACTATACTACTAGTGCACTCTTACCTTTGCTTGAATATTATTTCCCTACTATCCATGCAAAACTCAACACTTATCAAGACAACATAAAACAAAATGCTTAGATTTTTGCACCTAAAAAATGAAAGACAACATCACTGCTATTCATCTGAAAAATGTGAATGGCTAGCATTTCAGGCAATAGCCTCATTACTGCTTAATATGCTAATCCATAAAGTACTTAATGATAAGAAACTGTCCACACTGAAAACCATACTATTCCAAAGAACAACTACATCTAACAAATCACTATTTGCAAGGCCTCCCTTTAAGCTCATGACCCCTGATAGAGCCTTTGTTAAAGCTGTGCCAAAACCTTGGAAAAAAATCCACAAGATATAGGACAAGCAAATGACACAGTAGCTTCCAAAAGCAGCTCAAGTCCCACTTGACAGAAATGTGTAAATGTTGCTGTGACAGAGATACTGGTTAAGGCAAATGTCATGGGATATTAACACTAGCTAAGATTTTGTATTTTTTTTTCAAGATGGGAGACAATGGAAAAGATTTTCCTTGAGACAATACATGATTCATTTTAACTTAGAGAATGAGGAAACTGTGCATCAACACCCTGATTGGAAAGTGAACGTTCTCCAACAGGGTATTAATGTACAAGTAATGCCAGCTGACAAATGAGTTTGTCACTTCACGGCAGCATATCAAGCTGCTGTGGAGCTCAGACTGCAAAAAAAAAAACTAATGGCCACCATTATTTTATGCTCGCTAAGAGCTATTCTGCTGTTTAGCAAGCATAAAATGTATAACAAAAAAAAAGAGAGAGACTCTGTGTGTGTGTGTGTGTGTGTGTGTGTGTGTGTGTGTGTGTGTGTGTGTGTGTGTGTGTGTGTGTGTGTGTGTGAGAGAGAGAGTGAGTGAGAGAGAAAGTGAGAGTGATCTTGTGTGAATGAATGCATATATGAAAGCAGAAGAGCCTATGTGTGTGAGAGATTGAGACTGAGACCGATCTTGTGTGAGTGAATGTGTGTATGAAAGCAGCAGAGACTCTGTTTGTGACAGACTGAGAAAGAGGGTGAGACCCATCTTGTGTGAGTGAATGTGTGTATGAAAGCAGCGGAGACTCTGTTTGTGACAGACTGAGAAAGAGGGTGAGACCCATCTTGTGTGAGTGAGTGTGTGTGTGTGTGTGTGTGTGTGTGTGTGTGTGTGTGTGTGTGTGCGTGTGTGTGTGTGTGTGTGTGTGTGTGTGTGTGTGTGTGTGTGTGTGTGTGTGTGAAAGCAGAAGAAACTGTACATGTGTATGAGAGAGAGAATAGGCTCTGTGTAAAACTATTATGTTTTACTTACTTATTATTTTTTTTTAAACACTATATTATTTTTTATATATGTTTGATGTAAAATGCTTCCTCCAACACCACTAACATATAATACAGCAAATTTGAAACATTAGGTGGAGGAACTATTTTACATTAAAAGTATATAAAAAATAATATAGTACTTAAAAAATATACAACAATATTACAGAGAGCCCATTCTCTAAGTGCAATAATGCCCTCCAGTGTGTGTGTTAATGTGTAGTTAACACCCTTCTAGGGGTGTAGAGGCCCTCTGCCTCATTACACCCCTGGGCAGGCATTAATTACACATAAATGCATACCCTGTCAGGCATTATTGCTTGCTTATTTAACTTTGTACTCAGGGTTTTATGTAATCTGCTGTTTTGTATTTTTTCACTATAACTGTAAACTTAAACTGTTTGTACTGAACATCTACCTGTACCATCTATTATTTGAAACCAACATTTTTACTGTGAATTTAGTTTGTTGCAAGTGAATATTTCTATTTAGACTGTTGTTTGTGAACATTGCTGTGAATATTTCTATTAAGAATGACTGTTTCTAGACATTGCTGTATTGATTGTCTTCGCCATGAAGCTCAGGTCCTGTCTGAAAGCGTCCTTGCTAGTAACTGGTTAATAAACAAAGAAAGAAACAAACATAAAATAAAATAAAATTATCTTAACTCTTCAGGCTTCTTGCATCTAAGTCTGGAAAATACTATAAAAATGTACAGACAATTAAAGTGTACCTTTTAAATGTGGAAAATGGACAAAACTATTTTGTAATGATAATTCAAAGATAATTAACTTTAATGTAGATATGACTGCCTTTTATCTAAATTATCATTTTCATTTATTGTTCTTCAGGCTGCATACCAATCAGCCATCAATTCTGACCAATGGCTAATAGCCATTTAAGACCAGAATCTAAACTATGCATTTCCTTCAGCTCTTTAAATGTGCCATTGAAGGTAAAAGGGGAAAAGTAATTATCATTCTCATAGCTACTTACTTGGTAAGACATTCAAGGTTCATTTTTCTAAACTGTATCTTTATAGTATAACCAATTTCCCTTCCTAATCACAGCAGACAATTAACACAGCTGTAATGCAGTCTGGCTGCATTAATATCTCAGATCTCCGAGTCAGACACCATTGATGATTTTTTTGTCAGTGCACAGCAGACATTATGTTTTTCTGCAGAGATATTGCTTATTTCGCTAGAAATAGAAGGCCTGCAAGCAGCAATCATACCTTGTTAAATGCACTACATTTTCTTACTACTGTGAGAAGCACTTAATCAACCAACCATCTGTTTCATCACATTAGTCTCTTTCTCTACTGTTTGTTTAACTTATTCTTTAGTAAAAATGCTATTGCATCCAAAGTCTCCACATTTTTCAGCTATAGAACCCCATCTTGCTGTTAAACCAGCTCCTGAATGGGATCATTCATCTGAAGCCTACAAAACATGTCACAGAATCAGACTGACACTTGGTCTTTGTGGCCTGTATAGTAGTCCTTGCCCTTTCAAAGACCTCAAATATCTTTTATGAGGATGCAGTTTTTCTTAGGTGTAAGCACTTCATCCAAGAGGATTTCTTACCACTTGCCTTAATATGGAAGGGGAGGGGTTGGTGTAATGGTTAAGGTCTTTACCTCAAATATACAAGGTACTATGTTTGATTTTAATCTCTGATTATTAGATAGGCTTGTAATAGTCTGCAGACTGATTGCCTAGTATCTACCCACTTATGTATTTTGTTTTTCTCATTTGTTAACCAGGATAGTCCAGCTGAGCCAAATACCATTTTCAGTGGCGACCTAAGAGAAAAGCACCAGAAAAATACAATGACATTAAAAGATGCTCCAGAAAAATACAATAACATTGAACATGCATAAATTAAAAAAAAAAAACAAGAAATGTATATAGGTATGAACCTAAGAACCTGTATGTGTATACCCATATACAGGTTTTCTGCAATTAAATAATTTCTTAAAGAAAAAAAATCCCCTTTTATGCCTAATGCAGCCACTGAGATTTCTTTGACAGCTTATTCAGTTCTCTGTTTTTGTCTTAGACAGTGAAAGAAGTCAAAACAATGCTGCATATTATGGAGGTTAGTGTTACCAAACAGTCCAAATATTACACTGAAATTACCAAGTTACTAAACAATCTGATCAACCTTCTTGAACTCTTTTTGACAGAAAAAAGAAAACTAGAATCTATTCAGGATACTACTAGTAATATTGCTTCATACATTGACACTGACCTGTGCCTTTGCACCAAAACTGATATATATTTTTTTGTTCTGCTACTTGGTCTCCTCATGGTTCTACCCACTCCATTCACCCTCGCTATGCTTGGGCTTATTCTGCTCCCCTACCCTATCCCCATTCCCACCCACCTCCACTTCACTTACATTTATACTTACATAGGCTCCACCCTTCATATCGCCCTCTCAATTAGATACACCTGCATCACTTTAGGGACCCTCCCATCACTGTAACCCAATTAAGACACACATCATGATGTACTTTCTAAAACTCTGCCTTATTATTACCATCCTTACAGAAACATTTTTGTGTCTATCCCAAACAACCTGCTTTCCACATTTCCTCCACTCCTTCAGAATTGTATCTTCCACTTTCCCTATTACACCCCTCCCCACCAAGAACAGCTTTTCCAATATCTCTCCTTCCTTATTCAATAATTATACCTGTCAACTAATTAAGGTAAGACTATTCATCTACACTATTAATCTAAAAGTAACTTTCTCTCCCCACATAGTACTCTATCTCTTACTAAACAACTAATCTTCCTTAGACATCACTATCAGGCCCTCTCACTATGTGGGGATATTCACCCTAATTCCAGAGTTCATACCCTTTCAGCCCATAACTCCCCTCTACTACTAAAAACAGTTGCATAATAGCTATCAATGTACACAATATATGTAACAAAACCTCTGAATTCTATGCCGGGCTCTCACAGTGCTCTCCAGATATTGTGGCATTCACAGAGACCTGGCTAAAACAGCATATATCAAACACTGAATAATCCAACCAGGATATAACATCCTTGGACATGACAGGTCCCATAAAAAAGGTGGAGGTGTTGTTTTAATTCATTGTGGCACTTTAACTATAACTCCCTATGACAAACCCTTAGCAACATTTGGCAATATTGAGCTATTACTGGCTAATCTACACATCAACAGCAGAAAACAAATATGTATTGTCACACTCTATATTCCCTCAATGTACCCTAGAAGATCTACCGTCCTGGACAACCCTCAATATAACAAATGAAACTATAATTTTAGGTGACACAAATATTAATTGGCAAACTCGCATCCACCTCTCCCCAAAAAATAGCACACATCTTTATAAATATATTCAACTTATCTCTGACCCCACATACATAGTAAACAAACAGAGTCAACCCTAGACTGGATATTAGTCTCTCACCCACAAAACTTCTCCAAGTCAGGTATCCTTCCAAACACATTTAGCAACCATTTACCAGCCTACACTCATCGAACACATACACAAATAGACAAACCACATACACTACACTCAACTAGGAATCGCTCCCAGTTCAAGCAGCAAACTTTTCTGAATATTCTAAAATCCCTATAATGGTAGCCTATCAAAACTCGACCTTTAGATGAAACAGTTAATTACTACAACAAACATTTTATTGATACTCTTGTCTTGCCCCTAAAAGTACTAAATGAACTAAGGGTAATCATGCCCCTTGACTAACTAAACAAACTAAACAGCTACTCACTACTAGGGATAAAGTATGGAGACAATGGCTTAGGAATAAAACCCCACAACATCAACTTAAATATAAGTAACTATACAACCTTGCCAAAAAGCAAGTGATCAAAGACCAAAAAAATATGTATATTTCTCTACTATGATTTCTACCCAACATAACAACCCTAGGATGTTCTGGAAGTCTGTTTACTCACTTATTAATCCAGGAACCCAGTACAATCTCCCCCTTCAACTGATAAAGACGCACAATATATTGCTAAAGCTTTCAACACTCGCTTTGTTGAAACTATCCAAAAACTCATCCATGATTTCTCTTCAAATACTAGTACAGGAACCAATGCAAATAGTGACAACAATTACTTCTTTCGCCATCCCTCTAACTCAAAATCCCCCACCAATAACTGCAACTCAAACAATACCCCTTCCATCCCTCCTTTTAATATTAAACCAGTTCCCAACTCTCTAGTACCTAGACTGCTTTCAAAACTAAAAGCGTGATCCCCTTCCTCAGATGGCCTCCCAGCAGAATACCTAAAAATAGTAGCAGACTCTATAGCTCTCCCTATAAGCATTCTCATTAATTGATCTATCATTGAGTCATAGGTCCCACAACTCTGGAAAAACTCTATTATTACTCCCCTACACAAAGGTGGCAACACCAGTAACCTATCTAACTAGCGGCCCATCTCGCTACTTTCCCAACTCTCTAAATTCCTCGAAAAATGTATCCATTCACAGCTATTAAAATACCTTACAGACAATAACTTACTATCACCCACCCAACACGGTTTTTGTCCTGAACACAGCACAAATATAGCCTAACTTTCATTTACCAACACTGTAAACAAAGCTCTTGATAATGGCCTACTTACTTCAGTTATACTACTCGACCTATCAAAAGCTTTTGATACAGTGTCCCACTCTAAACTACTTCTACAACTTGAGACAATGAACTGCTCCCCACACACCCTAACCTGGTTTGATAGCTATCTTAATAATAGAAAACAATCTGTCATATGGCAAAGCAAACAATCCACATATCTAAATAACAGAACTGGAGTTCCCCAAGGATCTATCGTTGGGCCCTTACCCTTTAATATATTCATTAACAGTCTCTATAAAGCATGCCTGCACAGTACTGTTATACAATATGTAGATGATTCTACCATAATCACATCTGCTAATAACAGCTCTGATCTTCTAAAGTTAACACAAAACTCTTTTTCCTGCCATCAATTCCTTGCTCACAGAGGCCCAATTGTTACTGAACCCCCCAAAAACAAAATAATCTTCTCATCCAAACCATTTCTAGACTTTAAAATTTTCTCACAAAATAATACTGAACTTGAAATTGTAAAGAATGCTAAATTACTTGGTATCACTATTGATGACAAACTTACGTTTGAAGATCACATACTCAGCACTATCAAAAAAAAACATTTTAAACTTGGTAAGCTTTAAAGGCGCAAACTCTAGCTGGGCAAAGCCAATAAACTAACACTAGCTAATAGTCTGCTTCTCCCTTTTCTTCAATATGGTAGCCCCATCTTAACCAACCTGCACACATCTTTTGCAAACAAACTACAATCATGCTACTATAAGATAGCTCATTTTGTCTCTAATATGCCAAATCGCACACACCACTGCTTGGCCATTAAATCTATAAACTGGCTTGACTTACGCCATCACCTACAATTTACCCAGCTTACTCTTACCCACAAACTACTCAGCAACCCTAAATACTGTCCATCCCTTCAAACAATAATACAAACTTATACTCCAAATCGTAACCTTAGGTCTTCAAAAAAACACCTCCTAATGGTGATCAACCCTAAAAAAGAGCTGGACAATGCCTTTATTCCTATTCAGTTGCTAAACTATGGAATGCCCTCCCTCACTCTATTATTCAACTTGACTCTATACTAATTTTCAAAAAAACTCTGAAAGAACTATACCTCAATAACCAAGACTGCTTATGCATTTACATGAGTAAGCCTCCTTAATTATTACTTGCTACTTACCCTTAAAATGTCCTTTTTGTTGTGACTTCATGATCCTCTGTCCTTTTAAAAGTTTCCATTTTCCCTCTATTTACCATTTAATTAATCTATCACTATCCATAAAATATTTTTTTCCTGTAATGTTTTAGTCCAAAGCATACTGATTATAAAGCTCTGGTGTATGACAAACTTGTTACAATGTTTTCTTCCCTCAGCTGTGACACTGTTACAACTTAATAATGTCTGTTTCCAAAATTGTATGAATGTCAATAATTGTTTCGACTATGTCACAATTTATAATATTACTTTCCAACATTTAATGTCTTATTCCAAAATTTACAGAATGTCACCAATTGTTTTTGGAGTTTTTACTGGTTAATCTTTTCTTTTTTTACTTCTAATACACTTTGTAATGTATAAACTGATAAAAAATGTTCTGTAATTTGTGGAACTTTTCTCCCTGGGCCTCTGAAAATGGGACTTTCTGGCCTAGTGGATTTTCCTGGTCAACAAATGTCAATAAATAAATAAATATAATCTGAAAATGATCCATTTCAAAATTCTTGGTTAATTCAATATTTTTTGTAATAACTTCAACAAAACTTTAACACAAGTAATTAGGGTTCACACGACCAACTATTACAACTGCAAAGTTTTTCAAAATGCTAAAAGCATCTGTGACTTTAATTCCTAGACATCCATTTTTATATTTTCCAAATACTGCAGACTTGAAGTTCAATCAAAAGAGTAGCAGGAGTTGATTTATCTGCCCAGAAAGCACACTTTAAACTGAACCCAATGGTACATTTTTGGTAGTTGCAGAAATACTATACTTAACGCTGTATATCAGAGCCACAAGAACACCAGTGTGAAGGTGGCAGTTGTCCCAAGTCCAAACTAGTAAGGAGTGTCATGGAGTCTGACTACAATTGTGGCATTCATTTGAGAAGTCACAGGTGATATTGCAGCTTCTCATATGAATGCCCTTGCTTCACTCATGCAGCTAATTAGTAGCTTAGTGAGTTCTTGCTACAGCTCAGAATTCAGGAAGCACTTATTTTGGTCCTCAGCTTCAGATTGAGGGGGTTGCCAGTCTGGGGACTGGCCAGGGTACAAGATATCCTATCTCCAGCTCTGCTGAACATTATGCAGTTGTGTAAGTGTAAATACCACAACAGATGTTTGAATAACGAGATCTTTGTTACATGGCAGACTCCCTCCCTCCCCAATGGTCCTAATATTGTTTTGGGTGTGGTCATCTATCCACACTATTACAGACTTATGTGTTATAGTCTGTATTATGTATCTTTTCTTTCCCCCAGAAACTAGTTTTACCATTATATTCATAGATGTATGTAGATTTTCTGGCTCCATGGCCAATGCCCTTATTTTGAGCTTTTTCTGATCAGAATTAATGGCCAAAAATGATCTTCAAAACAAATTTAAAAAATTTAATATTGTACTCCTCAAATCATTGGCAATGTTACAAAAAATGAGCAAACCAGAAGAGCACTTCAGTAAATAACTCTCAAAAATCCAAATGCTATAATTCAATAAAAGCCCAGACTTCATCAGAACTCAGAACTAATAAAAAGGCTTTGGGTGGATTACAGCATTTGCTTTTCGCAGTTATTTACTGAAGTGCTGTTTTTTTTTTTTTTTTGTTTGTTTTTTTTTTGCAACAATATTGCAGTTTGCTTAAGGAACACATAGTTACTTTTCACATGGCATTTTGGGATTTTTGGTGTTGTTGTTTTTTTTTCCATTGGTATACCACTCTTTTGTGGTGTTAAAAATAAGAGAGTTAGAAAAAAGAAGGGGTGAAGATTATGAGGAACAGGCACTTGAAAACCAACATCATATTAGTGTAGTTTATGAATTGCAGCAGATCATCTTAATACAACTACAAAAGGAGACCTACACTGTTGCAAGAAGCTCTGCAAAACAATATTAAGGATCTCCTTGCCAGAGGTCAGGAGATACAGTAACATTTTAATCAGCAGTGACTATCTCACAAAAATATGGATCTTTAAGTACTTTATTAGTACAGACAGTATTAGTGCAGGCAGCTATTCCAGGATCATAGCAGGATCCAAACAGTTCCTAGAGCAATGTGAAGGTCGTCTCCCTTAACTGCTTGCAATCAGAGCACCCATCCCTCTGACCATTTGCTTGATATCACTTTGATTATATTTAACTTAGTCTGCATTCCATAGATAGTTCTTGATTTTTAGGATCCAGTGAAATAATCCATGACCTGGTGTGTGTAATGCTGCATTTAACCACACCTGGAGTAGTTTAAGTAGGAGAGCAAAGCATGAGTGATTAAATCCAACATTGCCCACACAGAGAAGTGGATTATTTTTGTTAAATAATAAAATTACTTAATAAAAAATGTATTACTTTGTCTAAATAATGGGCCAGATTCACGAAGGCTTGCATGGAGTCTAAGAATAGAGTAAGACTCCATGCAGCCAACATGTCCGCCGAGCGATGCAGGAAGAGCCAGTAGGAGTGTGTAACAGAGCTCTTAAACTAGTCCTACACGGACAGGGCTTGGATATGCAAATTACCTCAACTGCAGGTGAAAGCTATGCAAATGAGGTAAATTTGCAGTCCAGGAAACCCGAACCTGTCCGAGTAGGAGTAGTGTTATTTGCAGAAATGTACTCAGTTGATAACTGAGTACGGTTCTGCAAATAGCAAAATGGAGCCATGACAGCTGCAAAAAAAGCATGGATTTACAGGAGGAAGCATGCCAATGGCCAAAAATATGGCCATTGGCAATGGGAAGTGATGCAAAATAGAAATAAGATAACTTTTTTTTTTCATCCCGACCTCTGGAGTTTAACCATAGAGCAGCGCCATGCAAATGCGCTGTGCCCTAAAAAACAGAAAATTAATAATTAAGTTCCACAAATGTGGATTTTATAGCTAAAATGAATTTGCAATACAAGTGAATGGCAGGCTGAAGACAACATGCCACCAAGTAGAGGTTGCTAAGGGGGGAAGCTCAGTCTAAGAGATGTAACCAAGCATTAGTAGCAATCCTATGCAAATGAGAGTTAGGATAGTGAATAGCAAGTTTACATAGGAAATGAGCACAGTCAGTGGAGTGTAGGAGTAAGATAAGGGGAGTAACAGAGTAGAAGATAGGTGACATCACGAGGGGGTATGTATGAAAGGAGTGAAGCTCATTGGAGCAAAGTGTCATGTGTCAGCTGACAATTACATATTATTGAAAGAGGTGTGTTAACAGGTAGGCCAGGTAAAGTCAAGAAATCAAAGGTGTATGCCATGGATAGCACCAATGTTTCTTGCTGAGCGTGCATGCGAGTGTGTGTGCACCAGTAAACCCGAGTAAGACAGTGTGTGCGTGTGTAAGCGTGTGTGCACGCGTATAAGCTTGAGTAAGCATATGTAAGGCTGTGTAAACAGTTGTAAGTGCGTTTGCACTGGTGTGCGTGTGTTTTAACAAGAATAAGCAGGTTTTAGTCCATGTAAGCATGTGTGCGTGTGTGTTAGCTGCTGTGCCCGTATTTGCGCTTGTGTGCGCAGCGCTCCCCCCTGAGGAAACAGAAAGGAAAAAGGAAGCACACCAAATAGTAGGGAAGTTACCAGGGAGTATTAGCAGAGCTAGCAGGTGAAAACAATCAGAATCAGGCAATTACCCAGGCAGGACACTAGCCCAGCCCAGCACTTAAAACACTGCAAACAACAGTCCATCATTTTTCTCTCAAGAGACACTGTGACACAGCAGTAAGCTAATAGCAGTGAAAACTGAAAAAGCTGTACTGAGGCAAAAAATGTTAGGGGCTGCCATTGCTGTTATAAGGTGACATATGCAACATGTTGCGGGTGGTGATGATGCAAATGCTGCTGGACAACCCACAGTGAGGAGACGGAGAAGAGTGTACAGGCCCAGGGTAACCTACCAGGGGTTACATGAGCTGGAGATAGTGGAGCGCTATAGAGTGGACAGAGACCTCTTGCAGCAAATTGTGGAGCTGTGCAGGCCACGCCTCACACACAGAACCAACAGAGGGTAACCTATCTCAGTGGAAACTAAGGTATGTGTTGGCCTAAGAATATTAGCAACAGGTACCTTCCAGAGACCAACTGGTGATATGATGGGAATATCACAGGCATGATCATCCAGGGTACAGCACCAGTTCCTGGATGCCATGTCAGCACATGTCGGTGATCATGTATACTTCTCCAATTCCCGTGAAGTATTGGCCAGCAATATGTGTCTCTTCCAGCAAATAGCAGAATACCCTGAGGTAGTGGGTGCAATAGACTGCATGCACATATGCATCAAAGCACCAGCCGGTGAGCGGGGCAGGGTCTACTTCAACCACAAGGGCTTCCCCTCCATCAACTGCCAGGTGGTGTGTGATGCCCAGGGCATAATACTGAATGTGTGTGCTGGCTGCCCTGGAAGCTACCATGATTCCCATATCTGGCATCTGACGCAGCTGTGCCAGACATTTGCCAATGCGGACATCCCACATGGACACCTAGTGGGGGATGCTGGCTATGCACTGGAGCTATGGCTGATGACACCCATCAGAAACGCACACACACCTGAACAGGAATGCCATAATGAGGCCCACGCACAAACACAAAATGTAATCGAGCGTGTGTTTGGGCTGCTCAAGTCACACTTCTGGTGCCTGGACACATCTGGTGGAGCCTTGCAGTACTCACCAACTACATATACCCAAATTGTCATGGCATGTGCTATGCTACATAATATGATCCTGCAAAAACAGCTGAAGCAGGACCAGCATAGGCCTGGGCCAAACAGCCCCCCACCATTGCCAGGGCCATCACAGACAGAGCGTGACTCAGAGGAGGAACAATCTGAGCCTGCCCCAGTAGGCAGAAGGAGGCGTGCCCAGTATGCTTTGGCCTTGGCAAAGAGGCAACGCATAGCACATACACTGGCTCAGTAGGAACTCTGGAAATGATACCTCTCTCTGACCCACACATATAGTAAAAGGGATGCCTACGTTGACACCTGCAGTCAAACATGTACAGGGAGTGTAATATGTGCATCCGACATAGGCAGCCCTGCATCAATACCTGAGGCATGATTGCCATGTGTTAAGCAATATAAAGCAGTGCTAAACAGCATTTACCACCATATAGTATATGTAAACCAAATTTCACACACCAACTAGTACAAATGTGGTCAATGTTGAGTAATTTTGGCCAACGTCCAGCAATGATGGTTAATATTGAGCAATGTTGGACAAGCTGGGTCTAAGTAGGGAATAGCTGAACAAAAGCCAACATGCTCATAGTTGCTCTACTGGCCCTTAAGCAGTCTGGTCTGCTCAGTATGAAAATGTAAGCGGTGATGGTCCTCGAACCCAGGATACTGTGCACTATAGTCATAATACTGAACCACTAAACCATGACAGTATTGCAGTGATTAACCTGTATGATGAAATGTTGATAAGTCTATGCAAAGTATTCCATGGAATCCCTGAAGGCACAGCATAATCCCTGTCGAGTTATGACAGAAAGGTGACTCCTGCAGTAAGAATAGAACCTGACTTTCAACACACACAGTAGAAATGTTAATATTGGACATGTACACATACATCAACAAATGTAGTGGACCTCAGACAGCAACATACTGAAAGGCCACACTGGGCATGCTCACACACTTGAATACATGAGACAAACGTCAGGCAACAGAACACTGACAGTCTGAACTGGGCATGCTCACACACTTAGGCCATGTTGGAGTACAGCAGTGGGCCACACATATCAGGCAGTTGCATGTGTTAACCCAGGAACCTCTCACTATCCAGCAATCTGCCCTGTGCACACACTTATGTGACAACAGACACGTATATAATATAGTGGAACCCTGTCATAATCAAATATGTTCCACAGATACCTAAGCAGTTCATAGAAAGTGGGAAAGCAAAGATGATACAAACCTGCAAACAGTATCAGCAATAAACATTGTGCATCATGAACATTTTCATAGGTTCAGGAGTTGATACTAGGCTATCTGCCCTAGGGCATGTTCAAGCACAGCCAGAGTGTGTTTGGCTGCTGCAACCCAGTCAAATCAGAACACTGTGCCCATGAATAGTAGGTCACACAAGATAGCCCATTTATGTTTAGTGTATTGTGCCTCTGTCTAGCAGGGACCCAGAAGATATCCCATGGGTACCAAAAAAGCCAAACAAACTATGAAAAAACGAAAAAGCCAAGGAAAACGTTGCACCAGGCGAATAGCAGAATAGCAAATTGGTAATCCACTTGCTGCTAGACACAATGTCAGGTGAAATAAATTCAGCAACAGTTCGTAATTATAACGTTAGAGCTTTTATTACACACAAGCACTTTCGGAGAGAATTCTATCTCTCCTTCTTCAGACTAAAGTGAAACAGTCAGATTTTACAGCATCCCCATTAAATAGGGTGCCAATTAAACAATCAATTAACAACTTATAATTTTAATTAACTAAAATACATACTCATTTGTTTGTGTGTTAAAAACACTTAAAACCCAGTTGCTAAAAATCCAACATGCTTCACTGCTTTAAGAACATGATTTTTTTAAAAACATAAATTTTAAAACAATAATAATTTATTCGATACTCACAACTCTTTCATTTATCAAGTGTTCATACATATTTATAAATGCTACACAATACAAAGTTCAGGCTTATAACCTTAGTTATTCTTAAAGGTAAATAAACAGACGCTATTTAAATTATTATAGCTATAATGGTAGCGACATTTCTTAGTTGTTGTCCCTGATGTTAACTAAACCAAATCTAAGCATTATACCTTATTTCCCTTATTGCACTTATAACTGTAATTTTAACGTCCTGAAAAGGCTATTAGCTCTTTTACCATCTAGGTAATTAAAAAATTTTTACTGTATATGTGTTTCTATGCACATGGTTTATTAAAGTTTATATAAACCTAATTTCTAACTATTTACTTATATTTAATCAAACTATTATGCCCATGCAGGAAAGCCCGTAGGTGGTTGTATAGCCCCTCATTATAATCAACCAAAAGCCTTTCTGCACAGACTAAACATAAAAAATAAAAAAATAAAAAAATGAAAATCAAAAATGTCCCAAACCAAATACTTATCAAAAAAGGTTATGATGACACCAAATAACAAATTAGCTTATAATACAGTGTCCAATCATAGGTTAAATAAAATATTTATATGCATTGTAAAGATGTTCCATAAACCACTAAAAGCAAAAAGCCACACGGGCACAACAAAGAAAACAGAAAGAAGAAAAAGGGAGGCAATAAACTGTAGAAAAAATTATAGAATATGTACATATCATAATCTCTACAAAATTAAACCTTATCTTTTAAGTGTCAGTAATTTTAAAATACAGGTGAGCGATATCGCTTCATTTAGGCCTGGGTACGTATGTGCGGCTGTCCTCAGCTGCCATAGCAGTTCTTCTTTTTCTAGTAACAATTGCCATGGCCCTGAGTTAGCTTGTGCCTTAATTTGCTTCAAAACCATAAAGTTCAAATTATGTTCATTGTTATGAATAATGTGGCGAGCTAATGCGTTGTTAATGTCGTTCTTAGAAATGGCGTACAGATGCTCATACACTCTTTTGTGCAATGCCCTCTCAGTCTTTCCTATATAGAAAGCCGGGCATTGCTTACAGCTTGCCACATAAACAACAGCTTTGGAAGAGCAGCTGAAACTGCCCATTAATCTATATTTCACATTGTTTATTATAACGTAACTGCCCTCCTGAACAAATTTACATTGATTGCAAAACCCGCACTTAGTCATGCCTTTCACCCTGTTAAAAGTAGTGTGTCTGTTCCTTAATCCTTTCCTAAAAGTTATACTAGGTGTTGTTACAAGTAGTTGGTGCAAATTTGTGTCTTCCATTATATTTGCCCAATTTTTCTGTAGGATTTTCCTTATGTAATGGTGGAACTCCCATATCAGGTTCGTTGCCTATTCTGTTCCTATTTACAATCATGTCTTGGTTAGCTATCAAGTTCAATCCTTTACCATTAAGAATGGGCTTAAAATGGCCAGATTCCCTTTTAAATTTAACCTCAGATGAAATCTCCAAAATGAGTGAATCAGGATATCCTCTATTCAAAACATACTGATCAAGTTACTACACTCCTTATGGAAATCCCTGGTCTTTTGGTGATCATGTGCCCTCACCATCTGCCCCTTCACTTTCTGATGGATGGGGTGGGAGAAACCCATTTCTGTAAATCTTACTAATGAACATGGAAGCCTCATTGTCTTTAGTCAGATTTATGGCTGATTTCTGTATTATTCACTTCAAATGTGAAATCTAAAAGTCAGTCATGGTTTTGATGTTGTCTATGAATGTAACATGTCGTCCTGGTACCTTGTGTACCAGGCGACACTTGCTGAATAACAAATTATGGAACAACAATGTGTTTTCATTGTGCCATTACACAGTTAGCAAAAGAACCCCACAAGGTGAACCCACAGAAGCTTGTCTATAGACCAAATTATCAAAACTGAAGAAGTTGTATTTTATCACTAGTTCTAATAAGGTCTCAGTTGTAGATAGTGTTTTGTTCCACATTTCTTGACTCAAGGAACTCTACCTGCTGTGGAATTTCTGTTGATGTTCTCTAGGAAGCTCCACGAGTCCTTACAAATCTGATTTTCCTTTTCTATATATGGTTTCAGAACACTGTCCCTACCATCAACTATAGGTCTAAATGGGGGTTATAGATGGATTTATGGATTTTGGGGTTTCCGAAGAGCGGGCATTCTCGAGCTACAACACTAAGATAGGAATGGGTATGTGTGTCAATGAAATCTTCCAGGAACAGATCCTCGGACCTAACCTTATTGTATGCTATGTTAACCTCATTAGTGCTAGTTTTTTCATATGGGCCATTGTTCAAGTGGATAGTAAGTTTGTTGATATAGTCCACTTGATTCATGAAAATGAGCCCATTACCCTTATCGGGTTTCATGACCCTAATATTACAATCCTGTAATAATTTAATAAAATCACGTTCTTCAGATGTTATGTTAAGGCTGTGTTTATATTTGTTGTTAAATGAATTTATAGCCAAGAATCTTAAATCTAGTTCACAGGATTTTTCAAAAGTTTTAAGATTACCTACTAATGGCGGGTTGAATAAACTAGCTATTCTAAACGGTCTAATGAGTGAAGAATACACTAGCTATTCTAAACGGTCTAATGAGTGAAGAATTCTTGCCTAATATAGTCACACCACCCTCAACATTACTACTGCTATGGCTGACTTTTTTTCAAAAGGACTGTCCTTTGTCCCTGATACCCGCATGGACCTGGTTAAAACACTTGTAGACCTGAAATTGTATGTTCGTAAATTAAATCTGTTGACTATATTAGGCAAGAATTCTTCACTCATTAGACCGTTTAGAATAGCTAGTTTATTCAACCCACCATTAGTAGGTAATCTTAAAACTTTTGAAAAATCCTGTGAACTAGATTTAAGATTCTTGGCTATAAATTCATTTAACAACAAATATAAACACAGCCTTAACATAACATCTGAAGAACGTGATTTTATTAAATTATTACAGGATTGTAATATTAGGGTCATGAAAGGTAATGGGCTCATTTTCATGAATCAAGTGGACTATATCAACAAACTTACTATCCACTTGAACAATGGCCCATATGAAAAAACTAGCACTAATGAGGTTAACATAGCATACAATAAGGTTAGGTCCACGCTTGAGGATCTGTTCCTGGAAGATTTCATTGACACACATACCCATTCCTATCTTAGTGTTGTAGCTCCGAGAATGCCCTCGTTCTTCAGAAACCCCAAAATCCATAAATCCATCTATAACCCCCCATTTAGACCTATAGTTGATGGTAGGGGGTCTATTTTGGTGGCCTGTGCCAAATATGTAGACAGTGTTCTGAAACCATATATAGAAAAGGAAAATCAGATTTGTAAGGACTCATGGAGCTTCCTAGAGAACATCAACAGAATACCCTTTGACCCTAACTTAAGTTTTTTGACTGTGGACGTGAAGGAACTTTATACTGTTATTCCACAGCAGGTAGGGTTGGATTGGGTGAGGGAGTTCCTTGAGTCAGGAAATGTGGAACAAAACACTATCTACACAACTGAGACCTTATTAGAACTAGTGTTAAAATACAACTTCTTCAGTTTTGATAATTTGGTCTATAGACAAGCTTCTGGGGTAGCAATGGGTTCACCTTGTGGGGGTTCTTTTGCTAACTGTGTAATGGCACAATGGGAAAACACATTGTTGTTCCATAATTTGTTATTCAAGGAGCATGTCGCCTGGTACACAAGGTACCAGGATGACATGTTCATGTTATGGAGAGGCCCCCTGGATATGGTGGCCACATTCATAGACAACATCAAAACCATGACTGACTTTTTAGATTTCACATTTGAAGTGAATAATACAGAAATCAGCTTTTTAGACATAAATCTGACTAAAGACAATGAGGCTTCCATGTTCATTAGTAAGATTTACAGAAAGCCCACCTACTCCAATGGGTTTCTCCACTTTGGTAGTTGCCACCCCATCCATCAGAAAAAAGCGGTAGTGAAGGGGCAGATGGTGAGGGCGGCACGGATGATCACCAAAGACGAGGATTTCCATAAGGAGTGTAGTAACTTGATCAGTATGTTTTTGAATAGAGGATATCCTGATTCACTCATTTTGGAGATTTCATCTGAGGTTAAATTTAAAAGGGAATCTGGCCATTTTAAGCCCATTCTTAATGGTAAAGGACTGAACTTGATAGCTAACCAAGACATGATTGTAAATAGGAACAGAATAGGCAACGAACCTGATATGGGAGTTAGGTTTTTGTGCACATTTTCCATCGACCACCATTACATAAGGAAAATCCTACAGAAAAATTGGGCAAATATAATGGAAGACACAAATTTGCACCAACTACTTGGAACAACACCTAGTATAACTTTTAGGAAAGGATTTAACTTAAAAGCACTATTGGAAAGGAACAGACACACTACTTTTAACAGGGTGAAAGGCATGACTAAGTGCGGGTTTTGCAATCAATGTAAATTTGTTCAGGAGGGCAGTTACGTTATAATAAACAATGTGAAATATAGATTAATGGGCAATTTCAGCTGCTCTTCCAAAGCTGTTGTTTATGTGTAAGCAATGCCCCGCTTTCTATATAGGAAAGACGGAGAGGGCATTGCACAAAAGAGTGTACTAACACCTGTACGCAATTTCTAAGAATGACATAAACAACGCATTAGCTCGCCACATTATTCATAACAATGAACATAATTTGAACTTTATGGTTTTGAAGCAAATTAAGGCACAAGCTAACTCAGGGCCATGGCAATTGTTACTAGAAAGAAGAACTGCTATGGCAGCTGAGGACAGGCCTAAATGAAGCGATATCGCTCACCTGTATTTTAAAATTACTGACACTTAAAAGATAAGGTTTAATTTTGTAGAGATTATGATATGTACATATTCTATAATTTTTTCTACAGTTTATTGCCTCCCTTTTTCTTCTTTCTGTTTTCTTTGTTGTGCCCGTGTTGGCTTTTTGCTTTTAGTGGTTTATGGAACATCTTTACAATGCATATAAATATTTTATTTAACCTATGATTGGACACTGTATTATAAGCTAATTTGTTATTTGGTGTCATCATAACCTTTTTTGATAAGTATTTGGTTTGGGACATTTTTGATTTTCATTTTTTTATTTTTTTATTTTTTATGTTTAGTCTGTGCAGAAAGGTTTTGGGTGGATTATAATGAGGGGCTATACAACCACCTACGGGCTTTCCTGCATGGGCATAATAGTTTGATTAAATATAAGTAAAAAGTTAGAAATTAGGTTTATATTAATTTTAATAAATCATGTCCATAAAAACACATACACAGTAAACATATTCTTAATTACCTAGATGGTAAAAGAGTTAATAGCCCTTTCAGGACGCTAAAATTACAGTTATAAGTGCAATAAGGGAAACAAGGTATAACGCTTAGATTTGGTTTAGTTAACATCATGGACAACAACTAAGAAATATTGCTACCATTATAGCTATAATAATTTAAATAGCGTCTGTTTATTTACCTTTAAGAATAACTAAGGTTATAAGCCTGAACTTTGTATTGTGTAGCATTTATAAATATGTATGAACACTTGATAAATGAAAGAGTTGTGAGTATCGAATAAATTATTATTGTTTTAAAATTTATGTTTTTAAAAAAATCATGTTCTTAAAGCAGTGAAGCATGTTGGATTTTTAGCAACTGGGTTTTAAGTGTTTTTAACACACAAACAAATGAGTATGTATTTTAGTTAATTAAAATTATAAGTTGTTAATTGATTGTTTAATTGGCACCCTATTTAATGGGGATGCTGTAAAATCTGACTGTTTCACTTTAGTCTGAAGAAGGAGAGATAGAATTCTCTCCGAAAGTGCTTGTGTGTAATAAAAGCTCTAACGTTATAATTACGAACTGTTGCTGAATTTATTTCACCTGACATTGTGTCTAGCAGCGAGTGGATTACCAATTTGCTATTCTCATATCCCGTGGGTACACATACGATCACCCATCTACTTCTCAAGATGTCACCTGTAAGTGGTCAGTGGGTGGCTCTGCTTATGCAAAACTGAGAATACACTCTGCAGTGAGTGGAGCCTTACGGATAATAATCTGTCCCCCCAGCATGTCCTATCAACATCTGTGCTGAGGTATATGCCCCTGGAGTGTGTAGCTCCAAGGGAGTTGGATATCCTGAGGTGGAGCATGTCCATTAATTCTGGATCAGATATTGCCTTAAACTACAGGCACACAACACATCCATGTAGGTGGTAAGTGACTGAGTAGAGCTGGAGTTACTGTATCTGAACTGTGCAGGGCATCCGTGTGAGTCCCTCCATCTGCTTGATGAGTAACATTTGTGGCCATTACAGTTCCTGCAGGTGTCGGGTAAGGTACAACCCAAATGTGGCATAGCAACCAAGCACGGTTGTGATGAGTATAGGGGCACAATGACCACACGTGATCAACATGTGAAACCATGTGGGATATGGTGGGCTATGTAGAAGTACTGTCTAACCACTTTGGCAATGTGATTGTCAAAGGCGAGAGTACGAACTGGTCGTGTCCCTAAACCCGTAACAACTACTACCGTATGTAATGGATTACTACCTATGTAGTAATGTGTGGGCATGTTGTCGTTCTCAAAGGGGATGACTATGCAACCAATGGCATGTGGCCATAGGCCATGGATCAGGCACCAGTCATCCTATCTCTGTGACACCCTGTATGAGTATGCATGTGCCAGCAGGAGAGTTGATTATGGCACCCAGTTTGCAGTCATCTGCGAACATGGGCAACCATATCCCTCCTGTGATAGCCTGCACATCACACAAATATATACTGAACAAGAGGGGTTTCAGGACTGAGCCTTGTGGGATGCCATGTGTAACTGGTGTATAGTCAGACATGGCACCTGCAACACTGAGCATGTGGGTGCTATCCCTGATCCAGGTAGCAATCCATTGTGTGAGATATGTGTCGATATTGATGCCAGTGATCCTATGCATAATGGCCATGTGGGGTATTGTATTGAAGGGTTGTGCAAGGTCCAGGCAGGCTGTGTGGACAACCATCCCAACACTGATGGACCTGGTAACTGTTTAAAGAATTCAAACAGGTCCAACAGGCAAGATCTGCCCACAACAATGCTGTAATGTGTAGGACCCAGTGTAGGTTTCCCATGTCTATGTGCATGAGTCCCATTACAATACACTCCACAGCTTTGCAGAACAGGCTAGTTAGCCCTATAGGGCGACATTGTCTGTGGTCTGTTATGGCAGTATTCAGTAGAGCGGGACCACTATCACTGTACGCCATTCTGTGGGTACAAATCCTGCAGTAACCCTGATATCGAACAGTGACGTAATGTGAGGGTTACTTCTGTCATGAAGGCCGTGTACAACACAGGCTGGGACGCTGTCTGGTCCCATTGATGCTGAGCTGTCCGCTGTGGGGAGGGCAGCACTCACTGTTTATTTGTGATGTCAGGGAGGTTACACTCTGTTGGGATGGACAGTACCTCCTTAGGGGGGATGGGTGGAGACATCTGCATTGAATCTGTTTGCCAGGATGTTGGCAATGTCTGTGGGTTCAGGGTATGTTCGGTCAGTATGCAGTAACACATAGCATATTAGTGAGTGTCCAGCCAGGTACCTGAATTAACTGAAGAAGGCCTTGTGAGTGTCCGATGTGTCTGGTGCAATTGTCTGTTAGAAGCGGGCCTGACATAAATACATGAGTGATTGTAGCTGTCTGCTAGTACTGATCACAGATGCCTTCCCTGTCTGGGATTGTGCTCTATCATGTAGTAGCCTCCTCCTTTTGTTGTATAGCGTAATAATGGCCGGGGTCCACCAGACAGGTCCCCTGCCATTGGAGGAGTGAGTCCAGGTGTTATTTTGGATAGCATGATCCATGCAGTCTACTAGGTGTCCATAGACTGTGTATGTAAAGGATTCAGCAGTCTGAGCCATACTTACCACTGACCCAGGGGCTCTGAAGGATACCACTGTGGTATGGAGAAGTGTGACGTTTGCTTTTGGGAAGTTCACCAAGATTACCCAGGATGGGTGTGGGGACGGGATATGGATGTCCAGTGAGATAAAGTATGTTCTGTCCTTACCAATGAGGTGTATATCGTAGGTGTGGAACATAGAGTCCCCATGTTGGTGATGATCATGTCCAATATGTTGTCCCCTCTTGTGGGTGTGGTGACCGGTTGTGCCATAGCATATGAGTTTACAAATTGTAGCAGCTGTTAGGTGAGGGTGTTGGGGCCTGAGTACTATCCCCAGTCAATGTGTGTGTATTTGACGTCACCCAATATAATGGTGTTTATGGAGATGGTCATATTGTCCAGTGTTCCCCGGAAAGACGAGTGCGGTTGCTGAGTTTGCGAGTGTGGTCTGTAGCAGGCAACAAACCAAAAGGCAGATTTGCACAATGTTAGGTGTATATGTATGGTCTGTGATGCTTTGTGCAGTGCTACCAACCCGGAGTTATGTATATCTGTGATGTATATGGATACTCCCCCTATTTGTTTTGGCCATTCCGAGTTATGTGGTCAGAAAGTATGGTACAAAATATAACTTGGAAGTGCTGGTGTGCATGTGGGAGCCTGAACCATGTGTCTGTTAGTGCACAGATATTGCTATTCTCCATACTGAGGAGATTCCTGAGTGTGGACAATGTGAGGGTAATACATCTGGTGTTGAGCAGCATTACCCTCAGTGTCATGTACTCTGTAATGTCTATGGAGGTGGGTCTGTCTTTTGAGCCCCACTTAAATAAGGCAGTATGATGGCAGCAAGTGCCTTAGACAGTATTCAAAAGTCCAAGGGTGACAGGTGCAAGCTGTCCATAGGGAAGCTATGTGGCATGTCGAGCATGTCACCCCAGGCTGACAGACACTGTATCCCCTTTGAATAACACCAATATGTTAGCCAACTGTTAAACGTGATCAGTTTGCTGATATACTGAGACATCATACTTGGTGAGTGTAAGATGCTAGACAAGGTCAGGGTCATATTGGCCTGGGCTACATGATCAGAGAGTTCATCTATGTATCATGTCATGTGGTCCAGGGAGGAATGTCTGAGGTTATACGCACCAGCATGGACAATGATGGAGCCAGTCCTGGACTTAGTTTTGGAGTGACCTGAGTGCATGTGTTATGTGGCGGATCCTGGCACCTGAGAGACAGCTCAAAGTGACTATTCCCTTGTTTGGCCTGGTGAGTGGGACGTCAGTGTGTCTGACATTAAGTGTCACCCATTACAAGTGTATCAGGTGTGTTGTTTAGGCCGAAGGGCGGTGACTGTGTGGCACACTGACATTGTGAACTATGTGATATGTGGATATTGTAGTGGGGTAGCAGTTGTTTGTGTGTCTGCTTTGGAGGTCTCTGCTGCTTAGGCAGAGTGTATGTACAGCCTCCAAGTATGTGTATGTGTGATAATGTGGTTTGATTGCTGTCACTATCGGTGTATGTGAGACAGATATGTGGTGTGTGTGGTCACCTTCACCACCTGATAGACCATGCCAGTCATGGGTCGAGAGAGCTCAGCCTCCTGTATGTCAATATTGTTGCATCTCTCACATATATCTGAGTGTGTTAGGAGGAGGAGAGGGTTGTCTGTGTACATGAGGCAGATGTGACATTGTGTCTTAACCACAATACTCACTAGCTGGACTGGAGAGTACACACAAAAGCAACCCCTGGACATGCCAGTATATTATGATGACATACTCTGTAGCCTAACCACAAAGGATCAGTAGGGTGTTAAGTGTGTAAAAGTGTATAACCGGGATTAGTGCTCAGGTTTGTTGGTGTTTTGTAAACAGTAGCTGAGAAGGAGTCCAGACTGAGAATCATGACATGTCCTTCAGCTATGTCATAAATAGTAATATACACTCATATATGTCCTGAGTCAGGACCAACTGTAACTTACCGACAATGCCAACATCCTGTCAGACAGGCCCAAATATACATAACCACCTCCCACTGACGATAGTCCCTGACATCATACCAGGCGATATCACATGTAGAATGGCTGACCAGCTCCCCCCAAAGCCAAAAGCATGGCAGCAATTGGATTACAATGTTTCCCAATATGTGTCATGCATGCACTACAGAACAAACAGACCCTGCACCTGAGCAGTCTGTTGAGCCTCACCCACTCCACAGGGTCTAGAACCATTGAATGTGTTACAGCAACATATGGCACTCCCCACAAGTGTGGATGCACAACACACCATGGGAAGTATAGTCCAGTAAGCCTATAAAGTTTGATCTGCAAGGCCATGGAGTGCATCATGGCTGAAGTCATAAACAGAGCTATTGGAAACCGACAAACACACAACCCTACCACCTGTGGTATGTTCATGTGCAGATCATGGTTCCCAAACATGCTACACCATTTACAAGGCAGCCACCCAGGACATACATCACTGAACAGAGCTACACATGTCCCACATAGACTTTGCATAGCTCTTCATCAACATCACAGACCCATGTCGTATCCACAAAATCAACAATCTGTGTATAGATATGTGTTGACATATGAAGGGATGTCAATGTGTCCACAGATAGATCACACAAGGTACGACTCACAGGGTCCTGTTCAAGCTGTTGATACCTTCCAACCAACATGGATTATTCCTGGGATTGCATAAAAGAAAGTGCACGCACATTCCCATGTCCAGTCTGATGATGTCAGCATCCTACAAATATACCAGGAGAACAAAAACCACCTAGTAAAGCATATAGTGTGCTGTGTTAATGCGTATCTCTCTAGTATCATAACCTAGTTAGGTAGGAGTTTAAAACCTGCAAGTGTTGGCAGTGTGTGTGTGTGTGTGATTTCCTTTGAAACGAGTAGCCTTTTTGGAGACTGGGAAAACACATTAAAAGAGGCACATCCCTCTTTGGAATGTCTGATGATGTCAGCATCATACAAATATATCAGGTGAACACAAACCACCCAGTAAAGCATATAGTGTGCTGTGTTAATGCGTATCTCTCTAGTATCATAACATAGTTAGATAAGGGCTTGAATCCTGCAAGTGCTGACTGTGTATCTGTGTGTTTTCCTTTGAGAAGAGTAACCTTTTTTTGAGACTGGGAAAACACATTAAAAGAGGCACATCCCTCTTTGGAATGTCTGATGATGCCAGCATCCTACAAATATATCAGGTGAACAAAAATCACCCAGTAAAGCATATCGCACGCTGTGTTAATGAGTATCTCTCTAGTATCATAGCATAGCATAGGTAGGAGTTTGAATCCTGCAAGTGCTAACAGTGTGTGTGTGTGTGTGTGTGTGTGTGTGTGTATGTGTGTGATTTCCTTTAAGAAGAGTAGCCTTTCTGGAGACTGGGAAAACACATTAAAAGAGGCACATCCCTCTTTGGAATGTCTGATGATGTCAGCATCCTACAAATATATCAGGTGAACAGAAGCCATCCTGTAAAGCATATAGCGTGCCGTGTTAATGCGTGTCTTTTTAATATCATAACATAGTTAGGTAGGGGTTTGAATCCAGCAAGCACTGACAGTGTGTGTGTGGGGGTATGTGTGCGATTTCCTTTGAGAGGAGTAGCCTTTTTGGAGATTGGGAAAACACATTAAAAGAGGAATATCCCTCTTTGGAATGTCTGATGATGTGAGCATCCTACAAATATATCAGGTGAACAGAAATCACCCAGTAAAGCATATCGCGCACTGTGTTAATGCGTATTTCTCCAGTATCATAACATAATTAGGTAGGAGTTTGAATCCTGCAAGGTTAACAGTGTGTTGGGGGGGGGGTGTATGTGTGTGATTTCCTTTGAGAAGAGTAGCCTTTTTGGAGACTGAGAAAACACATTAAAAGAGGCACATCCCTCTTTGGAATGTCTGATGATGTCAGCATCCTACAAATATATCAGGTGAACAAAAGCCACCCAGTAAAGCATATAGCACGCTGTGTTAATGTGTATTTCTCAAGTATCATAATATAGTTAGGGGGTTGAATCCTGTAAGCGCTGACAGTTGGGGTATGTGTGTAATTTCTTTTGAGAGGAGTAGCCTTTTTGGAGACTGGGAAAACACATTAAAAGAGGCACATCCCTCTTTGGAATGTCTGATGATGTCAGCATCCTACAAATATATCAGGTGAACAAAAACTACCCAGTAAAGCATATAGCGTGCTGTGTTAATGCGTATCTCTGTAATATCATAACATAGTTAGATAGGGATTTGAATCTTACAAGCACTGACAGTGTGTATGTGTGTGATTTCCTTTGAGAGGAGTAGCCTTTTTGGAGACTGGGAAAACACATTAAAAGAGGCACATCCCTCTTTGGAATGTCTGATGATGCAGCATCCTAGAAATATATCAGGTGAACCAAAACCATCCAATAAAGCATATAGTGTGCTGTATTAATGCGTATCTTTCTAGTATCGTAAGGTAGGGGTTTGAATCTTGCAAACACTGACTGTGTGTGGGAGGGGTATGTGTGTGATTTCCTTTGACAGGAGTAACCTTTTTGGAGACTGGGAAAACACATTAAAAGAGGCACATCCCTCTTTGGAATGTCTGATGATGTCAGCATCCTACAAATATATCAGGTGAACAAAAGCCACCCAGTAAAGCATATAGCGTGCTGTGTTAATGCATAACTCTCTAATATCGTAACATAGTTATGCAGGGTTTTGAATCCTATGTGTATGATTTCCTTTGAGAGGAGTAGCCTTTTTGGAAACTGGGAAAACACATTAAAAGAGGCACATCCCTCTTTGGAATGTCTGATGATGTCAGCATCCTACAAATGTATCAGGTGAATAAAAGCCACTCAGTAAAGCATGTAGTGTGCTGTGTTAATGCATATCTCTCTAGTATCATAACATAGCTAGATAGGCGTTTGAATCCTGCAAGTGTTGACTGTGTGTGTGGGGGAGGTGTATGTGTGCGATTTCTTTTGAGAGGAGTAGCCTTTTTGGAGACTGGGAAAACACATTAAAAGAGGCACATCCCTCTTTGGAATGTCTGATGATGTCAGCATCCTACAAATATATCAGGTGAACAAAAACCACCCAGTAAAGCATATAGCGCACTGTGTTAATGTGTATGTCTCTAGTATCATAACATAATTAGATAAGGGTTTGAATCTTACAAGCACTGACAGTGTATGTGTGTGATTTCCTTTGAGAAAAGTAACCTTTTTGGAGACTGGGAAAACACATTAAAAGAGGCACAACCCTCTTTGGAATGTCTGATGATGTCAGCATCCTACAAATATATCAGGTGAATAGCAATCACCCAGTAAAGCATATTGCGTGCTGTGTTAATGCGCATTTCTTTAGTATCATCGCATAGTTAGGTAGGAGTTTGAATCCTGCAAGTGTTGACTGTGTGTGTGGGGGAGGTGTATGTGTGTGATTTCTTTTGAGAAGAGTAGCCTTTTTGGAGACTGGGAAAACACATTAAAAGAGGCACATCCCTCTTTGGAATGTCTGATGATGTCAGCATCCTACAAATATATCAGGTGAACAAAAACCACCCAATAAAGCATATAGCGGGTTGTGTTAATGTGTATTTATCTAGTATCATAACATAGTTAGGTAGAAGTTTAAATCCTGCAAGCACTGAGAGTGAGTCGGGGCAGGTATGTGCATGGTTTTCTTTGAAATGATGTCAGCATCCTACAAATATAACAAGTGAGCAAAAACCACCCAGTAAAGCATATAGCACGGTGTGTGGATGCATATCTTTCTAATATCATAACATAGTTAGGCAGGGGTTTGAATCCTGCAAGCATTGACTGGGTGTGTGTGTGTGTGTGTGTGTGTGTGTGTGTGTGTTGGGGAGGGTAGGTGTGTGATTTCCTTTGAAATTAGTAGCCTTTTTGGAGACTGGGAAAACACATTAAAAGAGGCACATACCTCATTGGAATGTCTGATGATGTCAGCATCCTAGAAATATATCAGGTGAACAGAAATCACCCAGTAAAGCATATCACGCGCTGTGTTAATGTGTATCTCTCTAGTATCATAACATAGTTAGGTAGGAGTTTGAGTCCTGCAAGCGCTAACAGTGTGTGGGAGGGGGTGTGTGTGTATGTGTATGTGTGTGATTTCCTTTAAGAAGAGTAGCCTTTCTGGAGACTGGGAAAACACATTAAAAGAGGCACATCCCTCTTTGGAATGTCTGATGATGTCAGCATCCTACAAATATATCAGGTGAACAGAAGCCATCCTGTAAAGCATATAGCGTGCCGTGTTAATGCGTATCTTTTTAATACCATAACATAGTTAGGTAGGGGTTTGAATCCTGCAAGCACTGACAGTGTGTGTGTGGGGGTATGTGTGCGATTTCCTTTGAGAGGAGTAGCCTTTTTGGAGATTGGGAAAACACATTAAAAGAGGAACATCCCTCTTTGGAATGTCTGATGATGTGAGCATCCTACAAATATATCAGGTGAACAGAAATCACCCAGTAAAGCATATTGCGCACTGTGTTAATGCGTATTTCTCTAGTATCATAACATAATTCGGTAGGAGTTTGAATCCTGCAAGGTTAACAGTGTGTTGGGGGTGTGTGTGTATGTGTGTGATTTCCTTTGAGAAGAGTAGCCTTTTTGGAGACTGAGAAAACACATTAAAAGAGGCACATCCCTCTTTGGAATGTCTGATGATGTCAGCATCCTACAAATATATCAGGTGAACAAAAGCCACCCAGTAAAGCATATAGCACGCTGTGTTAATGTGTATCTCTCAAGTATCATAATATAGTTAGGGGGTTGAATCCTGTAAGCGCTGACAGTTGGGGTATGTGTGTAATTTCTTTTGAGAGGAGTAGCCTTTTTGGAGACTGGGAAAACACATTAAAAGAGGCACATCCCTCTTTGGAATGTCTGATGATGTCAGCATCCTACAAATATATCAGGTGAACAAAAACTACCCAGTAAAGCATATAGCATGCTGTGTTAATGCGTATCTCTGTAATATCATAACATAGTTAGATAGGGATTTGAATCTTACAAGCACTGACAGTGTGTATGTGTGTGATTTCCTTTGAGAAGAGTAGCCTTTTTGGAGACTGGGAAAACACATTAAAAGAGGCACATCCCTCTTTGGAATGTCTGATGATGTCAGCATCCTACAAATATATCAGGTGAACAAAAGCTACCCAGTAAAGTATATAGCGTGCTGTGTTAATGTGTGTCTCTTTAGTATCATAACATAGCTAGGTAGGAGTTTGAATATTGCAAGTGCTGACAGTCTGGGGGGGGGGGGCATGTGTGTGATTTCTTTTGAGAGGAGTAGCCTTTTTGGAGACTGGGAAAACACATTAAAAGAGGCACATCCCTCTTTAGAATGTCTGATGATGTCAGCATCCTACAAATATATCAGGTGAACAGAAACCACCCAGTAAAGTATATTGCGCGCTGTGTTAATGCGTATCTCTGCGGCATCATAACATAGTTAGGTAGGGGTTTGAATCTTGCAAGCATTGACAGTGTGTATGTGTGTGATTTCCTTTGACAGGAGTAGCCTTTTTGGAGACTAGGAAAACACATTAAAAGAGGCACATCCCTCTTTGGAATGTCTGATGATGTCAGCATCCTTCAAATATATCAGGTGAATCAAAATCACCCAATAAAGTATATTGCGTGCTGTGTTAATGCGCATCTCTCTAGTATCATAACAAAGTTAGGTAGGAGTTTAAATCCTACAAGTGTTGACTGTGGGGGTGTATGTGTGATTTCTTTTGAGAGGAGTAGCCTTTTTGGAGACTGGGAAAACACATTAAAAGAGGCACATTCCTTTTTGGAATGTTTGATGATGTCAGCATCCTACAAATATATCAGGTAAACAGAAGCCACCCAATAAAGCATGTAGTGCGCTGTGTTAATGTGTATTTCTTTAGTATCATAACATCGCTAGGTAGGGGTTTGAATCCTATAAACACTGAGTGTGTGTCGGGGGGTATGTGTGTGATTTCCTTTGAGAAGAGTAGCCTTTTTGGAGAGTCGGGGGGGATGGGTGTGATTTCCTTTGACAGGAGTAGCCTTTTTGGAGACTGGGAAAACACATTAAAAGAGGCACATCCCTCTTTGGAATGTCTGATGATGTCAGCATCCTACAAATATATCAGGTGAACAGAAACCACCCAGTAAAGTATATTGCACGCTGTGTTAATGCGTATCTCTGTGGCATCATAACATAGTTAGGTAGGGATTTGAATCTTACAAGCACTGACAGTGTGTATGTGTGTGATTTCCTTTGAGTGGAGTAGCCTTTTTGGAGACTGAGAAAACACATTAAAAGAGGCACATCCCTTTTTGGAATGTTTGATGATGTCAGCATCCTACAAATATATCAGGTGAACAGAAGCCACCCAATAAAGCATGTAGTGCGCTGTGTTAATGTGTATTTCTTTAGTATCATAACATCGCTAGGTAGGGGTTTGAATCCTATAAACACTGAGTGTGTGTTGGGGGGTATGTGTGTGATTTCCTTTGAGAGGAGTAGCCTTTTTGGAGAGTCGGGGGGGATGGGTGTGATTTCCTTTAAGAGGAGTAGCCTTTTTGGAGACTGAGAATACACATTAAAAGAGGCACATCCCTCTTTGGAATGTCTGATGATGTCAGCATCCTACAAATATATCAGGTGAATAGAAATCACCCAGTAAAGCATATTGCCTGCTGTGTTAATGCGCATCTCTCTAGTATGCAAACAAAGTTAGATAGGAGTTTGAATCTTGCAAGTGCTGACTGTGTGTGTGTGGGGGGGTGTATGTGTGTGATTTCTTTTGAGAGGAGTAGCCTTTTTGGAGACTGGGAAAAAACATTAAAAGAAGCACATCCCTCTTTGGAATGTCTGATGATGTCAGCATCATACAAATATATCAGGTGAACAAAAAACACCCAGTAAAGCATATAGCGCGCTGTGTTAATGCGTATCTTTCTAGTATCATAACATAGTTAGGTAGCGGTTTGAATCTTATAAACACTGAGTGTGTGTGGGGGGGTATGTGTGTGTGATTTCCTTTGAGAGGAGTAGCCTTTTTGGAGAGTGGGGGGGATGTGTGTGATTTCCTTTGAGAGGAGTAGCCTTTTTGGAGACTGAGAAAACACATTAAAAGAGGCACATCCCTCTTTGGAATGTCTGATGATGTCAGCATCCTACAAATATATCAGGTGAACAGAAACCACCCAGTCAAGCATATAGTGTGTTGTGTTAATGCGTATCTTTCTATTATCATAACATAGTTAGGTAGGGGTCTGAATTCTGCAAGCACTGACAGTGTGTGTGGGGGGGGGGTATGTGTGTGATTTCCTTTGAGAGAAGTATCCTTTTTGGAGACTGAGAAACACATTAAAAGAGGCACATCCCTCTTTGGAATGTCTGATGATGTCAGCATCCTACAAATATATCAGGTGAACAGAAATCACCCAGTAAAGTATATCGCGTACTGTGTTAATGCGCATCTCTCTAGTATCATAACATAGTTAGGTAGGGGTTTGAATCCTGCAAGTGCTGACTGTGTGTGTGGGTGGGTGTATGTGTGTGATTTCCTTTGAGAGGAGTAGCCTTGTTGGAGACTGGGAAAACACATTAAAAGAGACACATCCCTCTTTGGAATGTCTGATGATGTGAGCATCATACAAATATATCAGGTGAACAGAAATCTCCCAGTAAAGCATATTGTGTGCTGTGTTAATGCGTATTTCCCTAGTATCATAACATAGTTAGGTAGGGTTTTGAATCCTGCACACGTTGAGTGTGTGTGTGTGTGTGTGTGTGTGTGTGTGTGTGTGTGTGTGTGTGTGTGTGCGCGCCACAGGTGGTCAATGCAGTGTGGGTTTTGCTTTTACTACGGTGTGACATATGATTAACACAGTATGTGCATTGCACACATCAGGTATCTGTGTGGCAAATGAATATGTGTACATGTGACCTCAATCAGTACATAGGTGTGAAGCCTGCATACTACATGAATACATTTGTTTCCTTCAACGGATTGTGTCGCGGCTTCTCAGATCATTGGTCACATATGTATGTATGCGAAAAGCCCGGCCACTGTAGTGATCCGTGGCCAAGGTCATCTGTGCCACACACACTCATGACACGTACTATAGAGTACTGTGAGTGAGGGTAATTGCCTGGGGTATATGTCACACATGTTCATACACAACAGTGACTGGCAGTAATGGACAATCATTATAGGTGTACAACAGCCCTGTGGATATGCATGCAGGCCCTTAATGTGTTATGTGAAACACCGATGGACCCCACAATACCTATGGATATGTGGATACCAAGGGACAAATGACATAACACGTGTCTGTCTGCACACATTGGTAACCAACATGCATGTTGAGGGCTACCACCTATGTGGTACTGTCGGGATAGTATGTCTAGTAAATGTGGGTGACTATGCCATAGTCAGCTTACGACTATGCAGCATGTATTTGACAACAGGTATCTGTCTGTATGATACCCTTGTGTAGGATATGCGTCCCATCCAGGGAATGCAGTATAGGCCAATGCATGCATTGCCAGATGTGGATGGACATATCCCTAGTGTGTTTGCATGTACCTAAGAGGGCTATATGCCACACAGGTGTGGTCCCAGGAATGTGTGTGCGTCCCATCCAGGGAATGCAGTGTAGGCCAATGCATGCATTTCCAGATGTGGATGGACATATCCCTAGTGTGTTTGCATGTACCTAAGAGGGCTATATGCCACACAGATGTGGTCCCAGGAATGTGTGGTGGTCAATACCACTGGTTATTGTTATAGTATAGTACCGGAAGGATCCAGCTGTTACTGAGTTCCCCTACAACTGTGTGTCATTTGTCAGGACATCATCTAATGATTGGTTATAGTCATGCTGTTGAGGTGGTGTATACTACCAGACTGCAGATCATTGACAGATATCAACAGTATCATCCACAGCATAGTGTCAACCCATGTCATACACACATGTGTACCCATGTTAGTACATATCTGTAGTAGAATGCATACTGGCCATCGAAAGATACCATGAGATGTTAACAATGTGTACAACAGGGTGTGTCGCACATCCCATGTGTCCACTATGCACGTACATGCAGACAGTGCACCCACACCTTGTTCACAGATGTACACCTGCTAATTTGTAATGCACACATCCACATGTACTGTCCACTCACTAACACATGCTGGCAACACTTTACACTTCAGCCAAGTGGCACATGGGTGGACAATACATACTCAGACCTAACACTGGTGTAAACAATGCTACAATGACTATCAGAGCTGTGATGCATATTGCCTGCTCAGATATACCTACAAGGATATCAGTACACTTTCCTGTTGGCAACTTGCTACTATTGCTACACTGCTATAATGTCACCCTGTGCATCAGAACCATGTTAGCCTATTCCTGCATCAATGTGACAGATGACAGGAGGTGGCACAGGTGTCATCATATGCACAGGGTGTGTTGTTGGTTTGCCAGAGCCCGACATTGACCCATCCAATCGACATGTGTGTGTGTGTGTGTGTGTGTGTGTGTGTGTGTGTGTGTGTGTGTGTGTGTGTGTGTGTGTGTGTGTGTGTGTGTGAAGGACAACAGTACAGCATGGGCCAATGTTGATATAATGTGTGTGTGTGTGTGTATGTGTGAGCCCTAGTAGTTTGGATAATGTGTGTGTGTCTGCATGCACACAACTCCACCATGTGGCTGCCATATATGGGCGGTTGTGGGACAGCCACAGACTGTACCTGCTAGGCCATACAGATCACTGTCTCTGGCTGTGGACACGGTACCTGTGCCTGGCAGGGGTGCTATGGGCAGTATCGGGTACCAACCCTGACTGGGTGCTTTAATCAGAGGCAGAGGTATGATGACTGGACCCATGTCCCTGCTGGGACTGGCCAGTGCCATGTTCACTTGGTCGAGTAGGACAGTCAATGGACAGGCCAGCCCCAGCCTTGCTGGTGCTGGTACTGCCACTATGGGAGCGGCTTTGATCTGTGGTCCGTCCGCAATGACTGCCAGCTGATGCTGTTGCTGGCATGCATCCGCGTCAGCTTCCCATCCATCCCGCACGGTCCTGGCTCATGACTAACACATTGTGGAGGACATCTAATGTCTCCCTCCAACAAGGGAACGGATGCTGTCATTGATAGCAGTGTAATGGGCCCTCTGTGCCCTTAGTCCCTGTCGGGTGTACCGTTCCATACGTGCCTGTGCCTGCATTACAGCCCCGAACATACTGGAGGCTGTAATACCTCTGGGGGCACATCTGCCAGGGGCAATACGTCCAGTGGTGCTCCCCCGAGAACCCCTGGACATCCACTTATGTGGTACCGTTCCAGTAATCCGGTTATGGCTGCTGTGAGGGGATGCATGTGCCCTGGGTACCACACTCTCTTGGTCAATGCTGACTGTATGCTGTCCCTCAGCTAAGGCCATTGGAGATGAGGGATGTATTGGCAGTATGAGTGTGCGCATAGATGGGGTTGAACGCTGTGTACTGTCGATCAGTGGACCAATAACAGACCCTGACAGACCTTCCTGTACCACAATACATGTCTCATCATCTCCACTATTAGTGGCAGTGACATCAGGTTCCCTGCTGCATTCAGACACCCCTAACTCAGCACCTGTGGAAGGAAGACAGGAAATACACTTCACAATCTGTACATGATGTTAGCACACATGCATACATGAGCACGTGCACACACGAACACATGCACACATGCACACATGCACACATGCACACATGCATACATGAGCACATGCACACATGCACACATGAGCACATGAGCACATGCACACATGCACACATGAGCACATGCACAAATGAACACATGAACACATGCACACATGCACGCATGAGCACATGCACACATGCACACATGAGCACATGAGCACATGAGCACATGCACACATGCACACATGAGCACATGCACACATGCACACATGAACACATGCACACATGCACACATGAACACAAATACACTGCTCACCACAGCACATGCACACACACACACACACACCAGCAATCCAACACATACACAATAGTGGGTGAAGGTGGGTGACAGTATCACAGAAAAAACAGTCACCTTACATGTGTCAGCGTGCAGAATATGTGTTGCTCAAGACCATGCAGTGCAAGTGTTGATGGCCCTATTTAATGACATTATACATGGCTGTGATGCATGTGTGTAGTTGTTCAGTGATTGACTACACCCTGGAACATAATGTGTACATGGACACAACATTGCTGTGCAAGTATTATCTGCTCTGCAATGTCCTGTGCACCATCACTCAATGGTGTACATACCATGGCTGCATGTGTAATCTGTGGGACACATAGATTGCCATGTCTACTTACAGTGTCTGTGTCCATAGCGAATAATAGTGGGCACAGGTGTAGCAAATGCATGCAATGTACAAACATGGGATGAGTAGTGCATATAGACGTGAAGGAATCTCAATGCTTGACATGGCCATTGTATAGTGGTTATGGTGAGTGTGGGACATGTTGCAAATATGTCGGTGCCAGCCATGACATGGCATGCTACACGACTGCAGCATTGAATACCACACATACCCAATGTGTTTCATGTGACCTAGACACCCAATAGCATTCAAGGACATATATGTGACTCTTTGTACAGATGGGGACAGCTGTGCATATTGTGTATACTGGCATATGTAAGCACACACACAACATGCTATGCATATTGTGTATAGGTGCATATGTTTGCACACACACAACAATGAGGTGCAAAGCAAAGACTGCTATGTGTAGTACTGTGGTCACTGTAACTGGATGGGGTGTACTACCATGTGCTATCATAATCATCATCATGCATCTTGTGGTCACTCATGGCTACTACTGTGTGACAGACCACCACCTAGCATGCTGTACCTGAACTGCAGTGCTGTGGCTACGTTCACTATTACACAGCCACTTTGTACATGGGTGTATGAGGTGCTCAAGGGAGCATTGCCTAACATGACTGTGTTATGTGTTGAAGAGTGTTGCACAGCCCCATGATAGGCCTCTACCCCTGAGGTACATCATGTGTGTGTGTGGATGACATGTAGGATACTGAGGTGTGACCTTACAGCGGGTGTGTGGTTACCCCATATGTATCATTTCTTTGCATACTGCGTATGATAAACGTGTTATGTTGTGTACAGGTGTTGCAACTATGCCTATCCAATGTGCAGTACGGGGTTGCCACAACTGTGTCTTATGCTCTGTGTATTGCATGTCAGTGAGGCAGCTACTGACATTACTGAGCTGTGCAACATCTTACAGCAAACAGGCATGGCATGCATTATGCATAGGTGTGTTACATGTACATGGCCTACACCTCACCTATGACATGCATATTTCATTACCAACATTGCAGTTATAACACACTCACCAGCATGGATCGGCTGCCCTGCTGTCACACCAGAGGGACCTATGAGAATATAAGAGAGTTAGTCAGCGGCTACAACTGTGGCATTGCTACAGTGGGTATACTAAACTGTAGTATAACAACAGTCAACAGTCACAGGTGAAGAGATATTATTAGAAATATCAGTATTGCACAACACTAGGCAGCAGAACTGCTAAACACACAGTACACATCTCACATAGGCATAATCTAACAATACAGTTAACTGTCGTCTACAGATAGGGCATGTTACCTGCTTGCTCCGGGTGGACGTGCTGGGTGGCTCCGGCCTCCATGACAACACATGTCAGAGGTTGATGTTGCTGTTGTCCAGGAGCCAACATGCTTAGGAGCAGCTCATCCACTCTGGTGAGGGGGGGATGAATGGCCACCCCACCACCTGTGGCATGCTGTTGTCTTTGGATATCAGACGCACGCCGCCGGACATGTCTAATTAAATCACTGCAGTGATGGCGTACCTGCTCATATGTCCGGTTATGCATGCCTATGTCATTTACCCGACGAACAAGTTCCTGCCACACTGCAGTCCACTCCTGCTGGTGCTGGCTGGTTCTGGAGAACAGCATTGTGTACTGCTGCAACAGGCTTTGTAATATCACCTCTTCCTCATCCGCTGTGTATGATGGATTGTGTTGGTGGGCCATCTGGCTGAAAAAGATATGAATAATATGTGTGAGCAAGTCCTGTGGCACACTTTACACCTTTAACCACAGATATCACTTTACTGACATATATACCATCCTATTGTCTGTCAAAGGTTACACACATTCAATACCACTTATTGGTTCTCAGGCCACAACTAACTAACACTGCCTGGCACACTCTATATATCACACCACTATACAACAGTACCCGACACACTGTTTGTGACACATTGCACAACCTCAGGACAGGGGTGTATATCACACCAATGCACGAACAGAGATGTCATCCATTGCAATGGATGTAAAGTACAGGTACAGTAGTACCAGTCAACCACCCTAGTCATTGATACCATAGCCCTGCCTAACAGGTATGTTCAGTTGTTACTATAGGTGGCATACTGCTGTAACAGAGTATATATGTTGCTGGATACACACGTATACCCTGTAACACACATATGATTGCAGCCATTGTACAGGCATGATTACACACAGATCAGACAAACATACAACACACCACTGTATGCCAACACAGATGAGCATTACCTGTGTGCCATACAGTACTGTGTGCCACTACTTACACACCCTTATGCCTGAGTTCTGTCCTCTGTGCAGACTACAGGAAACACAGATGACAGTGTTTCCAAGCAATGTGAACACACACCTTACTGTGCTGTTTAGTCCTACAGCTTCTGGTAGTACTACAGTTCATATGGGAGTTGGACTCACCAGCAGTACCACTCACTAAGCATACATGTATTGCTTTAGCCTACAATGAGACACCACATTCGTCAACAAGGAACTACGTCACATCATAGGCAGACTATGTCTGCCTAACAGTACATTACACATAATTTGCTGTCCTCACAGCTAGGATAGACACTACCATGTCAGATACAACTTCACACTAAGCTATCACACCTTTACAGACCTTGCACACATTCAGCGTTACACTTATTCAACCTCACATAGCAGGTATTGCATTGAGAACATGTGTGAGTGCATAGTGTCATAGGTAGGTAATATGCTGTTGGCCCTAGGGCCTATGGCAGCCTAGCCATATGCTACCCTGGCCTTTGACACACATGTACTTTGATTTCACTTGCCCCTGCCAACCAGATCCACAGAGGTGTTTCCTGGGGTGTATTACCAATCTCCCACACAATCATCAGGGGTATTTATGACAACTGCTAATGAGGAGCCTTGTTTGCTATTGCTAGGTGGTCTAGTCTGGTGTATAGCATATCTCTGAGATGGGAACCTATCCCTCCAGCATGTGCTGTTTAGTGAGCTGACAAGGTTTAGGTCCCTAGAGCGTGTATCCTGGAGGGATTGTGATATGTTGCCATGGTGGTTGTCACCCAGCTATGGGTGTGACATACCTCTGTATGTCCGGCAGAGGTCACCCCTGTGTGGCCAGTATGCAATACAGTGTAGATGTGTTTTGTCAGTTAGTCTGCATAGGGCATCGGTTTGCGGCCAGTATTACCTTTTGGGAGGTATGTCTGTGGCCTTTTCACCTGGTGTAGTTGTCATGTGAGGTACATACCACACAGGGCATTGTGATGAGTAGATGGGAACACTGCCCTATACATCTATAGATGACACACCTGTTGTCATGACACATAACACACAGACTGATTACAGGTGTAGTGTGGCACTGTCTTCATCAAAGCGGAGACTACTGTCCACCTGTGTCCCATGTTCCCTTATCACACCTTCACTGTTAGGTAGATCTCTACCTATGTGGTAGTTAATGGGTACAGTGTTTTGGAAAGGAGAAATGGCACTGCAGTATCAACACTTGTCTACAGTCCATGCCTTGGTCACCACACACCTGTTGCAGTACATATGACCCCATGTCACTCTCCCTCTCTCTCTCTCTCTATATGTATATATATATACATATATACATATATATATATATATATATATATATATATATATATATATATATATATATATATATATATATAGAGAGAGAGAGAGAGATCTATATTATATATATGCATATCTATACACATACATGTACACATCCATTGCTGTACACATGGATGTACATATAGGCACATGTACAGTCCACCTTTCTTGGTGGGGATATCACTTATGCGACAGTTGAGGGATGTACAGTTATGTGATTATATTGCTCAGTGTTGTGCAGAATGCATGTGGGTGTCCTCAGCCCATGTAGCATTAGCAGGCCTCACTGGCTGTAACACAGCAGATATGACAAATCAGTCCCACAGCATTTAACCACTACATGACATATATCAGCACTGCATGCTGTTTTCTAGGACACACACTATGACCTACATAGATATATGCACATATCAGCCTTCAATGAAAGATATCTGCCCACCCTTCACTAACAGTTGTAGTATGTCCCTTGCCCTATGCATATGTGCAGATACAGATAGATACGTACTGCTGCCACACATGGATGATTTGCAGTGTGTAGAGTACTCTTCAGGAACATCTACTACATGCCAATACATACATGTGAGTTACATACCTTACCTTTTGTATTTCCCTGCTCCGTGTGTTATGGTTTTGCAGGGTTTTTTTTTTTTTTTTGGTTGTTTGTTTTGGGTTTTCCCCCTCTATTTCAGTTTATGTCTCAGTTTCTCTCTCTGTTGTGTCTCTGTCTCTGTCTGTGTCCGTATCTCTCTCTCTCTCTCTTTCTCTCTCTCTCTATCTCCCAGCACCTGCAATGATAAAATTGCATGTGTGGACTGCAGGTACAGCCTGCTTTTCTAGGTATCTGCACATGTGCATGTGACAGCCCCTGCACCAATTGCTGCCCACCATTCAGTAATTTCATACAGCCTGCTGTGTGGTGATGCATTACTCACTGTGATTGCAGCCCACTGCTATAAAATGCTAGGTTAGGTAGGCATAGCCCTTTCAGCTGTCCAAGGTGGGGCCCATGCTTGTTTGCTCTGGACACCGTTGTGTCAGTCAGAAGGTTGGTATATGTCTCTTATCTGAAGCTAGGGTTGTAGCCAGTTATATGCATGTTGTACTCAAACCTGAATGTTGCTGCTTCCAGTACACACTTCTCAGTGTAGACATGTACTCCAAATGCTAACACAGGATACATGGGAGTATGTACTTTATTTCTGACTTACACAATTAACTGCCATACAAATGTGGTTATTGCACTGTATTCCTGTGGCCAGTATTTATCCTGGTCTGATACTGTGTGGTGTTTGTAAGGTGCTACTGTAACATTATTCCCTGCTAGGATGGCTGGTTCTCCTTTCACAGTCATGTCATGCAATTCCACAACAACTGCTGATAAAGACCCACAGAACAGGATTTGTGTTATACCATTCCTGATTTCCATTTACATTCCCTCATTGTAATGCATGATATATTTGTTTCAGCACCAAGTTATTTATATGTCTGCTGTGGCTTAGTGGTAATTCATGCAGTCTATTGTGTCAATAGTCTGGGGTTTGAGACTGGCAGAGGTTTTTTCTTTTGCTGCTCAGCAGAACAAAGGCCCTGCCATAGAGTGACTAAGGCACTTTTAAGCAGTTGTAAGTGGGTTTTCGCAGGTTTGCACGATGCTTAGCAACGCTTAGCTAAGCGCACACATGCGCACATTTGCTTAAGCCCACTTCCTACTGCTTAAAAGTGCTTACTCCCACTAACCCCTATGCTAATTTCTTTTAAAGAAAAGAAAATGGGGAGATAGGAAAGTGGTGAAAAAGGGGGCACAAAGAGGGACAGACAGTAGGTAAACCAAGCTCGGGATGTGCTGGATAGATGTAGGGAAGGTCCATAGCTACCTATTTCTTTACCAGCAACAGCTGTGCATATGCAATAAATTTGGAGTGATATTTGAAACCTTCCACCCCTGGGAGAGGAGTGAGGACAACAAAGTATGTTGTACTGCCAATTATAATTATCAGTTTACATGTCCAATGGACATGTGTGCGAAATGGGCAGCTATGTATGGGCCGTCATTTTTTTGTGGGTACAGATTGCCCATTTATTTTTTCAGGTGAGAATGAGAAGTGAGGTAGAGGAAGTAGGTATGTCCAGGGAGGTAGGTTGAGGAGGTAAACAGACAAGACAGACAAGACGCATACAGGGGCGGTGTATGACACATGGGATGGGTGAACACAATTGACAGGGTCGGATGTTTGGAAATCGCAAGCCAATGAGCCCACAGATGGTAACAGTGGAATTGAGATCCCCACCCATGGGCAGTCACCACTGCACCTTTACAGCCCTGAGGGTGGCTGTGCTGAGGGCTGTATAGGACAGGCAGGCTCACCTGTGAGACACGCCACTCTCGCCTCGAGCTGGCGTAGGAGATCAGCAACTGAACACTGGATCTCCCTACGCACCACAACCTGGACCCTTTGAAGGGTGACAGGTGGCCCTTCTCCGCCCACGCTTGCACGTGGGGGACGAGCCCAATCCCCTGCAGCGCTTCCACCCGAAGGTGGCACAGGACCAATGGAGGAGGGGAGCCCGGGCTGGGCACCAGACCTGCTGGTGCCAGGTGCACTCGCCAGCTGAGGAGGGACAGGTGGGTCCGCTGGGACCGGCCTTCCCATACGTTCTGTGATTAGGTGTGTTTAATTACAACATAACAGCATTCCAGATTAGTTGTAACAGCATGCAGTAATATTCCCATTAACTCAATACACCAAGGTTCCAACAGTTGAACAGCAAGCATAACACATGCATATATTGAGCCACAGTGGATATTCCAACAGCATGCAGGGATGTTTGGTAGCAACAGGCCACCATGATTGTGGTGTTTAAACAGGGCACATGCATCAACGTGAATGCAAATATTTATAGAACAATAGGACATATGTCCCAACAAATTTTAAGATTACACATTCCCATTGAGGTGTGAAATTTCATGGTTTATGCACTTACAGTAGGGTGTAGAAAAAAACCTTGGTTAACATCTTATAATTACCTTTTAGTCTACACTACATTCCTAGGGACTGCAGGTGTCTATCCAATACATGTATTATTACACTTGCCACCATACATTAGGTTGTGTAATGGGTTTGGCTAGTTCAATATATGCCTGACCTATATCTGACATACTAACTGTCCAGGATGCAGATGTTACTGCTACATATTTTTCTTGATTGCATTTCTATTTCTTTATCTACATATCTGGGATGTTTTCACATGACATTTTCACTTTGATTTGTACAGAACCCTGCATTTCTTGACACACACTCACATTTCTGGGGATAAACTAACATGCTACACGTGTGCCAGATTTACTTATGCATGCCAGCCAGTAACTGACTATTGCAGACTGTATATATGCTTCACAGCTACTAGCACTTCCATCACCCACTTTATATGGGACTGCACAACTCTGGGTTGCCAGCACTTTTTCAAACAGTACTATTTGTATAATGCAAGGGTACAACAATATTTCAAACTCTGTGACACAGACACACTCCGGGTTTTAGACCTTTATTAATGGCATTACACACTTTTCTACAAGCTCACTCCTTTATTTGTTTTAACGGTGCATATGGCAGACATGTTCAAGACATATTATACCTTTATTAATAGGTCAGAACACTTTTTTTCAGGCTCACTCACTTATTTTATATGACAGTGCCTGCAGAGGTAGTATTCCAGACATATGTTACCTTTCTTAATGGGTTACTACACTCTTTTTCTGCCTCTCTGACATTTTTATCTGACAGTACATGCAGCGGACTTATACAGGCAATTGTCTGGCTGTATTATTGGACTACAACACTTTCTTTCATGCTCTCTCCCATATTTTATATAACAATACATGCAGAATGATCACTAACCTGCCTGGTGGTGCAGCCTTAGCAGCCTATCAGCATAGGCTTGCTGATTCGCAGCATGGTCACCTGCAGCTGTAAAGTAAATGAAGGGATATTGAGACATACCTATCCGTTATACATACTCAATTATCAATTCTTACATACTGCATTCCATGGCTACATACTCAGTTGTGGGGCATTCTGCATCCCACGGGCCTCCTGTATCAATTGGTCCAGGCGGTCCTGCTTCCATCTCTTCAGGTCTGCATGGTGGTGACGGATCTGCTCACCAGTCTGAGGAATGCCTGTAGCACTGGTGAGGTCATGAACTAACAGGTTCCAAGCCTCTGCCTTGTACTCCGTCCCTTGGAACTGGCCCTGCAGGAGTCTTGACTCATGACAGTGGACAAGGAGCCAAACCATGTATTTCGACTCCTCGATGCCCCAACATTGCGCTCGGAGGTGTGTTCCCTCTCTGACACCAGCCATTCTAACTGCAGATGTGAGCTACAATCAGTTATGGCATGTATTCCTGCCTAATGGGCTTAAATATGCTGCATTTCCCGCACTTTTTTGTGATTGGCCATTTTGTAAACTTCTCGGCTAACTGGAGACCTGCTTAGTAATGGTTAAACTACCATTAGTAAGTATATGTCTGTTAACAGTGGCTGTTTCACCTAAGTTATCATGACTTAGTGGTTCAGTACTTTGCTTGTGATGCACAGAGTCTTGGGTTCGAACCTTGTCATTCATTTTATTTTCAGACAGGCTAGGGGCTGTGGCTGCATTTAAGCAACTTTGCTCTACGTTGCACCTCAGTGCCTTACGGTGCCCTGGTTGGTGCGGTGCGCATGTCCGTGCAAACAGATTGCGCTGGTTAAAGCGCTATTTCGCTATGGGCACCTCTATTGCACTGGGTTAACCATTATTAAACTATGGACAACTCTATTGCATTGGGTGAAGCGCTGCTTAGCTGCAGGCAGTTATATAGCAGGATCATTTAAAATATTTATTTTCTTTACTGTTACATTTGGCCATTTCACTGCATTTTACTACTATTTACACATATTTTTGTCTGGTATTATTTCATATACTGATTTAAAAATAAACATGAAGTGGAGTGGTGGGACTTGAACTGTAAACATCTCTTCTTTGTGCAAATGCCCTACCATTACACTATTGCTATTTGGTGTGATTTCTATACACATTCTTTCTTATGCTCTTCCATGTCTAAATTACTAACTCTAGCTAAGCAATGGGCACACCCACGCACACATGCGCAAATACGGGCAGCTATTTCGGGTATTTAAAAAAATAAAATTAACTTTTTACTTTTTATAACTGTGATAGGGTTTACAATGTCAGGGAGTGTGGTGTTTGGTGCAAGAACATTTGAGCGGACTCGCTCTTGTGTATTTGCTTTTACTTTTCAATCACTTGCAGGGGCGTGGACATTTAGACTACTCGGCAGTCGGACACGCCCCCTGCTTTCTTACACGGTCCGTGTACGAATTACGGTTGGGTCAGCGTGCCCTCATGCATATTCATGGCACGCTGACGTCATACCATTCAACTGCAGCCTCCAAGTAAGACTTATGAAGTCTTACACGGAGGATTCGTGAATCCGGGGGAATGTCATTGTATAAGCAAACTTGACATTCTTCTAAGGCTTTTCCTGTATAGGGGATGATGAATGAATTTCCTGTACTTGCACTACACATACACATGCTAATTTTTCACAGTGTACTAGGCAAAAAGCAGTTTCTGTCACATTTTTCCTCAGGCACAGACATCTGGACATTTTCTTCCTTGACTTCCTCAGCAACAACAACAACAGTGGACCAAAAGTAAAATAAAAATGAAAAATAAAAATAATCTCTTTATGCCTAATGAATAAGCAGGCAATGCTAAGCACAACATTTTTAACTCTGGTATCTCCACATATATTTAAGTTTTTTATTCAATGTGTTTTTCTGCTTGTAAATAAAATGCTTCCTGAAAAGGGGATCACAGGAGTATGACAACCACACCAATCACTCTCCATATTCCAATAAAGGAGTTTCTTCTCATTCAATCTGAGACATGTTTTTTCTAACCAAATTGATTTCCCATTCCATCAGCCAATAATGCTGGGTAGTCTGGTTTTCTCCCCTCTTTTCAAGAGGATTTACACCATTGCAAACTAAGAGTTTTATTATCTGAGGAAGTCTATTTAAGGCAAAAGCACTTCTAAAGAAATAAACCGCATGATTTAAACCTACTAAAGGATCTCACAGAATATTTCTTACTTTTTTGTTACTTTTTCACTGTACTTATAGTGGTCAATAATCTTAGTATGTAATTTAAAGCTAGAAGTATATCTTACATATCAGTTGGATTACAGTCATGTGACACTCTTGGTACCACCAAGGATCACAGAACCTTAAAGGCTCACCTTTTTCTTTTTATAACAGGGTGGATGATTCTTCCATTCTTCTAGTACTTGGCTTTGTTTTTTCTACCCTGCAGAGATGAGAATTTGGTAACTGCAACTATTTTTAAAACTACTGCTGCCTGGAGTTATTTCTATGTTTAATGGTGGATTTATGAGTATCCTGACTACAGTGTCCAGTCAGCATATGCATGTTATATATAGAAATGAGGTTTTATTGTATTATTTAGCCTATACTAAAACCAAACAACTGATGGAAGGAGTGGAAAACGAGACTAAAACCACAAAATAATCCACTCTAAGGACCCAAATAAGGGTATGAGTACAGCAACCAGGTGAATTGTAATAAATCACTGGTAAATACAAGATAAAAACACCGGAATAACTTGTTTGTATCAAAGGATTTAATATTATTTAGCCTATACTAACAAAATATATTTGCTCATATTGTCTTTGTTTATCCTTTCATTGGTTGGGATTCAGAAACAGGTCCTGCTGAAATCAGTAAGACTGTGTCAAAAGGGCCTGTTAGTGTAATAAAGTAATTCCAATGATTCAGAGACATTTTAGCCACAATCAGGAACGATCCCATTATCAGCTCATTTCCTTTCTGAATCTCTTAGTGTGCTAACAGGTTCTTTTCTGTGAGCCTTGTAGTAATCACTTCTGCTGGACTTCGCATCATATTAACTACCACTTTAATTCCCGCAGACACATACACACATCAAAACACACACACACACACACACACACACACACACACACACACACACACACACACACACACACACACACGCACACACGCACACACACACACACACACACACACACACACACACACCACCACCATATCTCTTACCTATTCCTGATTTTTTGGTCATCCCTGATTTGTCATTTCCCCTTGTAAATCATGGATGATTACAGTCATTCAATAATGGCAGACATTAGAATTCATTTATTTATTTGTATTACTTAGTAATTGTATCAGGTGAAAGGCCTGTTGCTCTATTAGCTTGTTAAGTGGGCTAAAGAAATATTTAAAAATACTCCTTGGTTTCATCTAGTATTCCCTCCCTAACTTTGTCCGGAATTCTTTAGCATGGTCACCATACATCACAGTCCATTAAAGTCAGTCAATAATGCCAGACATTAGTGTTTCAAACTTCGTAGGATTTCCCGATTCACCCTCCACTTCCCAAGTCCTATTAATTTGGAAAGTAGATTAGTGTATTAATCAGCATAGTCCCTGTTGTCAAGTGCTTTTCTCTTATATCTTTTGTGCTGCACAAACTGCTGTTCTGTTAACATTTGAAATTATTTGAGTTGTTATATTTAACACTGTGAGGTGTCTAGTGTCTCCCAACCAGTACTTCAAGATTTCCTCATTAGTCAAGTTGAGTCTAGGTATGACAGCTACACACACACACACACACACACACACGCACACACACACACACACACACACACACACACACACACACACACACACACACACACACACACACACACACTCACACAAAAACGCACACTCTCACACAGACATTAATATACACACAACCTCGCCATATCATACATCACACTCACCCACAAACAGCCTCATCCTATCATGCTCAAACATGTACCCACCCATTTACTCCCCCACAAACCTGCTTTACATATGCCCTAACTAACTTCTCTTCTGCGACCACCCATGCAGACATACGATCACACACACACACACACACACACACACACACACACACACACACACACACACACACACACACACACACACACACACACACACACTCCATCCCTTTAAACTGTCAGATTTTCACAGAATGTCCAGATTTTTGCCTCATATTTTTCATCTGTCCCTTATGAAATATGTGGTTTTCTGGCAAATCACTGAGGATTGCAGTCACTAAATAATGACATACATTTGAGTTTTTGAATTGATATCTTTCAATATTCTGTTATTCTAGCAACTTTGTAAGCTTATAAGAGCAATATTTAAATTTGTGCCTATTTTTGGGCCTTTATACTACCATTATTTTAGGCTTTGTACAGATTTCTTGGACTAATCGGTTGAGTGGTCTCACACACACACACACACACACACACACACACACACACACACACACACACACACACACACACACACACACACTAAACTATGCACTAGTCATATGTGTAAATACATTCAGAAATGTAGCCACACACATACACACATGCACACCCCCAACACTACCTATCCACTAAACTTCCTTGCATTTACCTGTAATGCAATCTCAGCCATTGTAAGAAATACGTTAATGTGACCTTTTGGCTGAGTAAATCCCATGGCTAGCAGAAAGGATTTACACAGCCAAGTGGTACTAAAGCACTTACTGCAGACACTTTCAGGGGAAGAAAACATGGTTAATCACCATATACCACTTCCTAGAATGCTTCATTGACATTTGCGGTAGGCGAGAGAGACAGCCTTTAGAGGATGTCTAAGTATTAGAAATGGCTACTATCAGTGGTGAAATAGGCTTATCACTGGCAGTAACCTTTTGAATCCCAGTCATATTGCCCAAAAAGATTGGAATAGCACTTGTGGCACTGTCTCTTTTATAGCTATGCTCCAAGTTATGGCTACTAGGAAACATTGTGTTCATGCAGCCATAAGAATGTCCGATTGTTGAAAAATTTCACACAAGTGAAAAGTTTCCCATCTCCAAGTAATTTCCTTTCATGTATAGATTTTCTGCAGCAATTATCCTATTATTTGATTTTGTAATTTTATGATAAGTTTAATCACACAAAGGTATAATTAAATCAGTTTGTTGTACTATGACAGCCTATTAAATGTCTTTATATCACATAATTGGAACTGACAAATTCATAGGTTATTTCTTGCAAATCACATGCATGAAATGCCATTCATATTAACAGATTTTGAAGCATTTTTTCAATGAAGCCTTTTCCAAACAGTGGGTTATGTTCCTTTTTACTTATTAAAAGCCTGACTAAACCTAAGGTCATTGCACTTGGGTGGAAAGGCATTTTTTCCCTATGCTCTAACCTCCAATGTGTGTTATGGTAACATAAATTCCATATTCTAGTCATTTCATATTCCAGTCAATTCAAGAAACATAAGTTTGTCCTTTGCCCCTTTTAAGAAAACTGAAATGGGAGCATAACTATAGAATGATGATGAACAAAAGCATTTCAACTATTAGGCAGAAGCTTTGGCAAAGGATGAAATAAAATCTCATGCTGTGTGACTGCATCTATTTCTATCTCATGATACATTCTGATTTGAATGTCTTTGTTATTTAAATACCAACACCTTTTCCTGAAATGTGTTAAACTTATTCCATTTGTTCCAATATGACACAAAGCTTGATATGTTAAATACAAATCAATTAACTGTGGTCCAATAAATCCAGTAACGTACAATGATTCTAAGCATTACAAAAATAACTATGTCACATAAATGGACCTATCTGAAATTTTCCAAACCTGGCAAGTTTTCTTTCTACTTATTCTTTGGTATGTACATTATGTTTAAAATAAATTTCCATATAAGATATTTTTATGCATAATTATAAGCTCTGACATTTCTGTTCTCACCACTTGAAAAAACGCCTTCAAACAGATGTCAAGATAAAGTGCCATCTTCATAAAACATTTCTGCTGCTATAAGGCAGTAGATTTTTTTTGCTAACATATTAATTCTACTGCAATAACTAAAAAGAGTTTTATTCAAACTATAGTTTCAAGTTGTTGTTTCACACTATTTATTAGTCTAAAATGCATACATTTTGCTTAACCGAGCAAGGACGTAAAGAATACATATTTGTGGGGTTGTTGCTTTATTAATTTTACTGTGCATGCCAAATAGAGTATCTCTTTTAATTGTTCATTTGCATGGAAAGTAATAATTACATAAAAAACACAAGTACAATATAGTGACATTTCAAACAAAAAGTTGTCACATCAAGTTATAAGTATTGGAGTATATATTTTTCACTGTTCTATCTTCAGTAATTTTCTCTGGTTGACATCTTAGTGTCGTGTGAATCATTGTGGTAGTCCATGTCCTCATTTCTATATTATTGTTCTTTCTAGCTAAGTAAATTCTTAAAATCTCAGTTGTGAGTACTATTTTTGTAAATGGCCTGAAACCTTACTTTACAATGAGCATGACAGGCAAAAAAAAAAAAAAAAGATTTAGAAAAAAGAAAATCATTAGGGTCTGGATTCCATAAAGTTTGTGGAATCCATCTGAGTGTGCCTAGTACTGTGCAAAAATTGTGGCTGATCAAGTAATAGGCAAATATCCCACAGTCTACAGGGAACAAATCAGTGCAAAACAACCACAATCAGTCACATCAAAGCTGTACACCAAGAAAACTTGTTCATAAAGTAATATATATATATATATATATATATATATATATATATATATATATATATATAGATTCACTTTATAATCTCGAAATGCTGAAATATCGAATTTCAGTATCTCGAGACTATAAAACCGAATCCACAAAACACCGACAAACAAAAACTGCGAAACCACATAACCGAAAACACCGCACACACGAGACTAAACATACAACAAAACACCCACATCACAACATAATCAAAAAAAGACACAGGTAAACAACTCACACACATAGAGGGCAAGCCCCTGCACCCCATTGGGGCTGCACCCACACCCCCCCTACTTATATATACTAACTCCGAGATCGCACAAACACAACACAAAAGCTCACTCACACACGTACATTCTCCAATCCCTCACACACACTCTAATTCCCACTCAAAACCCTTACAAAACACTCACTTACCTGACATAACACCTACATCCAAACACGGCACCCCGCACCAACAAAACCCAAACCCGGACATTACATAGCGCAACTTCATAACCCCGAATTCGACATATTTTACATCGCCAAATTCGCGATTATGAACGTTCGCTATTTTGAACATTCGACTTTATAGCTTCGAGATACTGAAATTCAACATTTCAGTATTTCGATGTTATAAAGTGAATCCATATATATATATATATATATATATATATATATATATATATATATATATATATATATATATATATATACATTACCAATGCACATGTATGGAAATTATACAAGCTCAATGGAACTTTCAATAATATGTCAAAAGTACTAAAGGAACAGACATGTACATCAGCTATGTCTGAAAAGTGACAAATATCCAAAAACAATTACAAATGCTGCAGTAACTTATAGAAGAACATATATAACTACACCCATCGCAGTTTGTGGAATCCAATGTAATCCATAACATTTCTAATAAAAAAAATTAATCAAGTAAGGTGAAGGGCAATTATGACCACTTCGCTATGGCTAACATTAGTTAACAATGGGTACAGGATTTGTTTGGTGAACACATATAACATACACTCCCAGGGGAAATAGGGTGATAGAAAAGCAGATTTGGGGGTGAGGGTGAGGGTGAAGAAGAGGTACACAGAATATGTATGATGGATTAGGAAGTACAGAGGAAGGGAGAGTAAGAGGGGCATAGACATTTTTTTTTTTTTTTTTGTGGGAGTAGGCCCCATTATTTATATTTATTTAATTATTTATTTTTGGAGAATAGAAGGAATGGAAAAGAAACAGAAAGTAGAAAAAGTGGAGCAGGATAGAAGATCAGTTATAAACATATAACAAATATCACAAGACATGACAGAAAGCTTGGAAATACACATAAAGGACAGGTAAATTATACAGACAGCATACATACAAACTAGACAATATGAGTGAAGGAAAATTGACAAACAGGGTTGGGATACATACCAGCCATGGTGCAATGCAAACATGCCTATGTGCCAATGCACACATCATTCCTGAGATGTTGCAGACTGTGTGATAATCATATCAAAATGAGTATGACCAATGAGGAGTGCCATCATTATAGTACACAATGCTTATTGAATACAATCATTCACAAGTCTGTCAGCAGTGCAAGTGTGAGTCAAGCAACAGCAAGGATTTACAAGTGCATGAGCCAAACCGCACAAGTACAGGTGAAATGAGGTCCATACGTAAAATCCATATGCCATGCATGGTATGCAATGTATATGTGTGACATGTAAAGGAATAACATGATCCAGACAGAAAGGTTCATCATACATACCCACAGCAATGACATGGGATATGAAGTAAATGGTGTAACATATAAGAATAATGACAAGTAAGAATGCAAGCCTGTGCACAGGCAGGCAGCATAAAAATCCCTGGGTAATGTGCAACACACAAGTACAAAATGAACAATGATGGAATTAAAACAATTGTTACCACTTTTTGTGCTTTTGTGCATATGCCTTGCATATGTAGGATATCCAGCATGGTGGCACAAGGTAATACTGTACCAGTACACTTATATGACAACAATGATAACGTATATGAAGGTAAACATACACATATCATATGCCATGTATATGTGAAACATATAGGCCAAAGCTATAAGGGGAGGGGAGATGGGCAACACAGGCCCACATCAGTAAGGAAATGCCAACAAGAGAAAGTAGATGCACAGTAAAGCAGGACAACATTATCTAAGGACACACAGTGTACATGCATCTGGCCATAATGCAAAATGGACTGCAATTCCTCACAAGGTACATTGAAGCAAATGTCAAATGTATGAATCATGGGCATAGTGGATTTGTGATGGCTATAAACATGTCTGTGTAAAAATACAACATAGTAATGTACAACAGTTAAACAGCAAGTGACATAGTTACACAATAAAAGAAGTTTTGAGTATCACATGTGCATATATACTACCATGCAAACATAAAACAACAGGTGCCATATCCACCATTTTTGATATAAATAACACTGTACATGCATAGGATTTATCAAAGGACAGTCCTGTGAATATAAATACAACACATTAAATAGAATATGTGCATGAAACTAGTCAAATATTACAATGACAATTGGGTGTTGATAATAATATGGCCATACACATGTAAATCCATGTAAATTAGTGCATATGTACTACAAATGTATACATACAGACATTTATGCAAATATGTGCATGCATATCATAATATAAGCTATTATCAAAAAGACCAGCTGTTGATATATGCAAGACACAGGCAAACAAGGGAATCATGAATGAAGCTAAACAAAGCATCACCTTAGTAGATTCATTAATGGACCACTGAATGTCAATGCAGTACATGAAAGTTACATGTTTAAATATGCCAGTCACAGCACTGTAATACTTGTTACAATATTTTCTAATACATGCCACACACAAGGCCATTGTGCCAGTGTGACAGCATGATACAACATTTCTAGATAAGTCACAAAAGCAAGGACGTGTCATGTTGCTGACCAGACATAAGACAACAACAACCGATACAGAAATAGTTGCAATTCATACACATGGATAACATGCAAATAAACACACCATACCCACCTCACTGCATTATGTGAGAACAACAGGAGACATATAGTCTGTGAGTTGCTATCATCCCATCTATGTATTTGCTAGAAAACCACAAGCTGAATAATCGTGCCCCACTCACATCATGCTGATTACAAAAATCATATCTATCACATAAAGGGCTAGAGACTATTGAACACGGCAATATTAAGCTGCAATACATGCATAAGAGTATATGTACACAAACACAGTAAAGAAGTCGTACCCCTGCCCATATGGAACAATGTATATAGTAATGGCAGCATTATTATGTAAATAATAGTGGTTACTGCATGATTTATTTGGTACTGTGTGTCATACTGCAGCAGCAATATAAAGCCACATATAACATGATATATGCAGTGTGCATTATGACATATGTCAGACAGGCATGACAGCAATATGAGATATCTGCATAATTGGGTCAGTACCATAAATAGTTGGATATGGAAAGCACCATGGTGGAATCATTACAAAAGTGGGTCATGCAGACAACACCTGAGGGACCACCCTGATGGAGCTGAACATCATGAAAGATCTCTCTAGTGATTTCACAAAAGGAGTATTGCATGGCCCATGCTATGTCGTGAAAGAAGTCAGCAAGACATCTTTCACTTTGTCCTAGATCTGGTTCTGAAAATCATCTCCCTGGCATGGTGGTGTATGTCTTCTATGATGAGTAGCAGGAACAAAGGCAGATACAGGTCCCAGACTGTTGTCAACATCATGACTCCCGTCATGGTCATCGTCCAGGTCCTTGGAGTCTGAGTTGTCTGACAGTGGTCTGGCATGTCAGCTGCAGTGACGTACAATTGGTAAGCCAGCATGGGTGTCATGCTCTGTCAAAGTTCAACAAAGGAAAAAAAAAAAAAAATATATATATATATATATATATATATATATATATATATATATATATACACACACACACACACACACACACACACACACACACACACACACACACACACACGCGTACATAATAGGTAGTAACCAAAAATTGATAACTAAATGACATGTCATACAAATTCAAACAAGCTACATTTTGTAAATATTACGCATGTGATACTGAACTACTATATGTACTTATCCAACTGTAACACTGTATGTCATGTAGGGCATAAATGCAATGCATACTAATGTACAAACTTGTGTGCAAAGCACATCACAGTCACTTACATGTCTATAATAAAACACAATCAGATGTGCACCGACATCATTGTAAAAAATGTATATGATCTGCAATTAACATAATCAAAACATGTGAGACAGGACATGTGAAATGTTTGCTCAAGGTATATCACACCACAGAACATTTGTCATTACACTCTAGTTGTCATCAGATATGTCCCACAGGGATTATTTATGCATTGTATAACAAATGACACAAAGATGTGATAGCAACAAGTGTACTGTCATGATTATGCAACATTCTCAATGTCCTAATATTCGTATATTGATGATATGACAAGAAGACCGAGTATTGGCCAGTGTGCCCATCATACATTGTCATTATATTACACCAGTACAGTGCATGGCATACATTACCCAGTTTATCACCTATGCTTCTGTATTTATGCATCACTGACATACCAACCATCAGTATGCATACAAATCACACATGAAGAAATACACATTACCAAGTCACAATACAAATATGCTATGTCACCCTAGCATACAACTCTGACATGAAGCTCCCTTCTAAAAAAATGGCACAATGCAAGCTAACAATAATATTGAGAACATACTTTTAAGAATGTTGCCACTGGTGAAACCCAGTTACCATATAGGACTTATATCAATGCCAGTGACAAAAACTAAAAGCTACTTATTAAGAATGTGAGCCACTATTTGTTACTTAACGTTTGCCTTATGCGTGCATGTTGAGGTGCCAATATGGCATTTACATTTCTACCATAACATATCATGATGTGCAAGTAATGTATCAGGTCTGCATCCCATTAATAAAATATGTGCATTAATATATTGTAAAATTAATAATCAAATGTAAATTTAAAATGTATATGCAAATGAAATTGGCAATGCAATATGATTAATGGGTGCCATCACAACATCATATGATAGGTTCATAGATTAGTACTAGGCTAACTGCCCTTGTGAGCCATTTTAAGCCTAACCAATTATCCATTGTGAGACTCAAACCCTGTACCTTGTGGTTGCAAGGCAAACACCTTAACCATTAGGCCACCCTCCCAAACCCAATGTCAGTGACAAAAACTAAAAGCTACTTATTAAAAATAGTATTTTTGGCCATTGGCATGCTTCATCCTGTACATGGTAATGTGTATTTCTTCATGTGTGACATGTGTGGAATTTAAAATATTATAACAACTGTACAATAAGTACAGTGAAAGCATGTGAGAGCTAGAAATTATGTGTCTGTTGAACATACATAACTATACCTCATCAAATGTATCGGTGTCACAAACTATATTTGTATCATATATAGAACCACCAAGGAAAATGAAAAATAATCCACAACCAAAAAAACAGGAATCAAAGTATGTAAAAAGCACAATTCTGTTTTATTCACACCAACACAATACGTTCTCTTATCATGTATCATGTTTGTATCATGCCTATATATGGACCCTCCAGTTAAAACAATGTAATGATGATCATGAATATACTATATAGCACCTCACACATACCACAAAATTGTGACTGGCATGTGGCACAACAATGACAGGAAACAGTATGAAATGTTATATGTTTAAGAACCCATCCCAGAGCAGTCTTAGAAACATCTACCAACAGCGTTAAGAATGTTGAAACAGCAGACTCCATTCAATAAAAGAATAAACAGACAACAAACAACATATAAACCACTACCATACTTACAAAATTGGCATAAACTTCTATTTAACCAGCAATAAACCTCAAACAGCTTACATATGAAACACTTACAGCACCATCAATAGGAAAGGTAAAGACATGGGGCCGGATTCACGAAGGCTTGCATGGAGTCTTAGAGTAGAGTAAGACTCCATGCAGCCAACATGTCCGTCGAGCGATCCAGGAACAGCCGGTAGGGATGTGCAACTGAGATCTCTAAACTAGTCCTACACAGACAGGGCTGGGATATGCAAATTACCTCAATTGCAGGCAAAAGCAATGCAAATGAGGTAAATTTGCAATCCAGGAAACCCGAACCTGTCTGAGAAGGAGTAGTGTTACTTGTAGAAACGTACTCAGTTGATAACTGAGTACGGTTCTGCAAATAGCAAAATGGAGCCATGTCAGCTGGAAATAAAGCATGAATGTACAGGAGGAAGCATGCCAATGGCCAAAAATATGGCCATTGGCAATGGGAAGGGATGCAAATTAAAAATAAAATAACTTTTTTTTTTATCATGATCTCCGGGGTTTAACCGTAGCGCAGTGCTGCGCAAACACGCTGCGCCTTAAAAGCAGAAAATTAATAATTAAGATCCACAAATGTGGATTTTATAGCTAAAAAGAATTTACAATGCAAGGGAATGGCAGGCTGAAGACAACATGGCCACCGAGTAGAGGTTGCTAAGGGGGGAAGCTCAGTCTAAGAGATGTAACTAAGCATTAGTAGGCAATCCTATGCAAATGAGAGTTAGGATAGTGAATCACAAGTTTACATAGCAAATGAGCACAGTCAGTGGAGTGTAGGAGTAGGATAAGGGGAGTAACAGAGTAGAAGATAGGTGACATCACGAGGGGGGTATGTATGAAAGGAGTGAAGCTCATTGGAGCAGAGTGTCATGTTTCAGCTCACATTCACATAATAGTGAAGAGGTGTGTCAACAGGTAGGCCAGGTAAAGTCAAGAAATCGAAGATGTATGCCGTGGATAACACCAATGTTTCTTGCTGAGCGTGCATGTGTGCGTGTGCGCACCAGTAAACTTGAGTAAGACAGTGTGTGCGTTTGTAACCGTGTGTGCATGCATGTAGGCTTGAGTAAGCATATGTAAGGCTGTGTAAACAGTTGTAAGTGTGTTTGCACTGGTGTGCATGCATTTTAACAAGAATAAGCAAGTTTTTGTCCATGTAAGCATGTGTGCGCGTGTGTTAGCTGCTGTGCACGTGTTTGCGCTTGTGTGCGCGGCGCTCCCCCCCCTGAGGAAACAGAAAGGAAAAAGGAAGCACACCAAATAGTGGGAAGTTACCAGGGAGTACTAGCAGAGCTAGCAGGTGAAAACAATCAGAACAGGCAATTACCCAGGCAGAACACAAGCCCAGCCCAGCACTTAAAACTCTGCAAACAACAGTCCATTATGTTTCTCTTAAGAGACACTGCAACACTGCAGTAAGCTAATAGAAGTGAAAACTGAAAAAGCTTCACTGAGACAAAAAATGTTAGGGGCTGCCATTGCTGTTATAAGGCGACATATGCAACATGCTGAGGGTGGTGATAATGCAAATGCTGCTGGACAACCCACAGTGAGGAGACGGAGAAGAGTGTACAGGCCCAGGGTTACCTACCAGGGGCTACATGAGCTGGAGATAGTGGATCACTATAGAGTGGACAGAGACTTCTTGCAGCAAATTTTTGAGCTGTGCAGGCCAAACCTCACACACAGAACCAACAGAGGGGAACCCATCCCAGTGGAAACTAAGATATGTGTTGGCCTAAGAATATCAGCAACAGGTACCTTCCAGAGACCAACTGGTGATATGATGGGGATATCACAGGCATCAGCATCCAGGGTACTGCACCAGTTCCTGGATGCCATGTCAGCAGATGTCGGTGATCATGTATATTTCCCCAATTCCCGTGAGGTATTGGCTAGCAATATGCTTCTCTTCCAGCAAATAGCAGAATACACTGAGGTAATGTGTGCAATAGACTGCACGCACATACGCATCAAAGCACCAGCCGGTGAGTTGGGTAGGGTCTACTTCAACCGCAAGGACTTCCCCTCCATCAACTGCCAGGTCATGTGTGATGCCCAGGGCATAATACTGAATGTGTGTGCTGGCTGCCCTGGAAGCTACCATGATTCCCATATCTGGCATCTGATGCAGCTGTACCAGACATTTGCCAATGGGGACATCCCACATGGTCACCTAGTGGGGGATGCTGGCTATGCACTGGTGCTGTGGCTGATGACACCCATCAGAAATGCACACACACCTGAACAGGAATGCCACAATGAGGCACACGCATAAACACAAAATGTAATTGAGCGTGTGTTTGGGCTGCTCAAGTCACTGTTCCAGTGCCTGGACACATCTGGTGGAGCCTTGCAGTACACACCAACTACATGTACCCAAATTGTCATGGTATGTGCTCTGCTACATAATATGATCCTGCAAAAACAGCTGCAGCAGGACCAGCATAGGCCTGGGCCAAACAGCCCCCCACCATTACCAAGGCCATCACAGGCAGAGCATGACTTGGAGGAGGAACAACCTGAGCCCCAGTAGGCATAAAGAGGCGTGCCCAGTATGCTTTGGCCTTGGCAAAGAGGCAACGCATAGCACATACACTGGCTCAGTAGGAACTCTGGAAATTATACCTCTCTCTGACCCGCACATATAGTAAAAGGGATGCCTACGTTGACACTACCTGCTTTCAAACATGTATAGGGAGTGTAGTATGTGCATCCAACATAGGCAGCCCTGCATCAACACCTGAGGCATGATTGCCATGTGTTAAGCAATATAAAGCAGTGCTAAACAGCATTTACCATCATGAAGTATATGTAAACAAAATCGCACACACGTACTACTACAAATGTGGTCAATGTAGAGTAATATTGGCTAATGTCTAGCAATGACGGTTAATATTGAGCAATGTTGGACAAGCTGGGTTTAGGTAGGGCATAGCTGAACAAAAGCCAACATGCTCATATTTGCTCTACTGGCCCCTAAGCAGTCTGGTCTGCTCAGTATGAAAATATAAGTGGCGATGGGCCTTAAACCCAGGATACTGTGCACTATAGTCATAGTACTGAACCATGACAGTATTGCAGTGGTTAGCCTGTATGAAGAAATGTCGATAAGCCTATGCAAAGTATTTCATGGAAACCCTGCAGGCACAGCATAATCTCTGTTGAGTTATGACACAAAGGTGAGTCCTGCAGTAAGAATAGAACCTGACTTTCAACACACACAGTACAAATGTTAATATTGGTAATGTAGACATACATCAACAAATATAGTGGACCTCAGACAGCAACATACTGAAAGGTCACACTGGGCATGCTCACACACTTGAATACATGAGACAAATGTCAGGCAACAGAACACTGACAGTCTGAACTGGGCATGCTCACACACTTAGGCCATGTTGGAGTACAGCATTGGGCCACATATAGCAGGCAGTTGCATGTGTTAACCCAGGAACCTCTCACTACCCAGCAATCTGCCCTGTGCACACACTGATATGACAACAGACACGTAAATAATATAGTGGAACCCTGCCATAAGCAAATATATTCTGCAGATACCTAAGAAGTTCATAGAAAGTGTGAAAGCAAAGATGATAAAAACCTGCAAGCAGTATCAGCAATAAACATTGTGCATCATGAAAATTATCATAGGTTCAGAGGTTGATGCTAGGCTATCTGCCCTAGGGCATGTACAAGCATAGCCAGAGTATGTTTGGCTTATGCAACCCAGTCTAATCAGAACACTCTGCCTCTGAATAGTAGGTCACACAAGATAGCCCATTCATGTTGAGTGTATTGTGCCTCTGTCTAGTAGAGACCCAGAAGATATCCCATGGGTAAACATGTGATCACCCATCCACATGTCAAGATGTCACCTGTAGGTGGTTAGTGGGTGGCTCTGCCTATGCAAAACCGGGACTACACTCTGGACTGAGTGGAGGCTTTCTGATAATAATCTGTCCTCCCAGCATGTCCTTTTAACATCAGTGCTGAGGTATATGTCCCTGAAGTGTGTAGCTCCAAGGGAGTTGGATATCCTGAGGTGGAGCATGTCCAGTAAGTCTGGGTCAGATATTGCCTGCAACTACAGGCACACAACACATCCGTGTAGGTGGTAAGTGACTGAGTATAGCTGGAGTTACTGTATCGGAACTGTGCAGGGCATCTGTGTGAGTCCCTACATCTGCTCGATGAGTAACATTTGTGGCCATTACATTTGCTGCAGGTGTCAGGTAAGGTACTTCCCAAATGTGGCATAGTAACCAAGCATGGTCATGAAGAGTATAGGGGCACAATGACCACATGTGATTAACATGTGAAACCATGTGGGATATGGTGGGCAAGGTAGACGTGCTTTCTAACCACTATGGCAATAGGATTATCAAAGGTGAGAGTACGAACAGATTGTGTCCCCAAAACCATAACAACCGCTACTGTATGTAATGGATTACAACCTATGTGGTAATGTGTGGGCATTTTGTCATCCTCAAAGGGGATGACTATGCAACTAATGTCATGTAGCCGTGGGCCATGGCTCAGGCACCATTCAACATATCTCTGTGAGACTCTGTATGAGTATGCATGTGCCAGCAGGAGAGCTGATTATGGCACCCAGTTTGCAATCATCTGCGAACATGGGCAGCCATAGCCCTCCTGTGATAGCCTGTACATCACAAAAATATATACTGAAGAAGAGAGGTCCCAGGACTGAGCCTTGAGGGATGCCATGTGTAATGGGTGTATAGTGAGACATGGCACCTGCAACACTGAGCATGTGGGTGCTATCCCTGATCCAGGAAGCAATCCATCGTGTCAGATATGTGTCGATATTGATGCTGGGGATCCTATGCATAATGGCCGAGCGGGGTATTGTGTTGAAGGGTTGTGCAAGGTCCAGGCAGGCTGTGTGGACAACCATCCCAACACTGATGGACCTGGTAACTGTTGAAAGAATATGAACAGGTCCAATAGGCAAGATCTGCCCACAACAATGCTGTAATGTGTAGGACCCAGTGTCTGTAGGTTTCCCATGTCTATGTGCATGAGTCCCATTACAATACACCCCATAGCTTTGCAGAACAGGCTAATTAGCTTTTTAGGCCGATATTGCCTGTGGTCTGTTGTGGCAGTATTCAGTGGAGTGGGACCACTATTGCTGTACGCCATTCCATGGGTACATATGCTGCAGTAACTCTTATGTCGAACAGTGATGTAATGTGAGTGTTATGTCTGTCATGAAGGCTGTGTACGACACAGGCTGGGACATCGTCTGGTCCCATTGATGCTGTGTTGTCCGCTGTGGGAAGGGCAGCACTCACCTGTTTACTCATGATGTCTGGGAGGTTACACTCTGTTGGTATGGACAGTACCACCTTAGGGGGATGTGGGGGACACATCTGCACTGAACCTGTTTGCCAGGATGATGGCAATGTCAGTGGGTTCAGTGTATGTTTAGTCAGTATGCAGTAACACACAGCATATCAGTGAGTGTCCAGCCAGGTACCTGAATCGACTGAAGAAGGCCTTGTGAGTGTCCGACGTGTCTGGTGAAATTGTCCATTAGAAGTGTGCCTGACATAATTACCCAAGTGATTGTAGCTGTCTGCTAGTACAGATCACAGATGCCTTCCCTGTCTGGGATTGTGCTCTATCATGTAGTAGCTTCCTCCATTTGTTGTAAAGCATATGAATGGCTGGGGTCTACCACACAGGTCTACTGCCATTGCAGGAATGAGTCCAGTTGTTATTTTGGATGTAGCGATCCATGTGGTCCACTAGGTGTCCATAGAATGTGTATGTAAAGGATACAGCAGTCTGAGCCATACTTATCACTGACCCAGGGTCTCTGAAGGATACCACCGTGGTTTGGAGGACTGTGACATTTTCCTATGGGAAGTTCACCAACATTACCCAGGAAGGGTGTGGGGATGGGATATGGATGTCCAGTGAGATAAAGTATGTTCTGTCCTTAGCAATGAGGAGTATATCGCATGTGTGGAACATAGAGTCGCCATGTTGGTGATGATCATGTCCAATATGTTGTCCCCTCATGTGGGTGTGGTGGCCAGTTGTGCCATAGCATATGAGTGTAGAAATAGTAGCAACTGTTGGTCGAGGGTGTTGTGACCTGAGTACTATCCACAGTCAATGTGTGGGTATTTGACGTCACCCAATATAATGGTATTTGGGGAGACCTTCATATTGTCCAGTGTTCCCAGGAAAGCTGAGTGGGGTTGCTGAGTTGGGGGGTGTGGTCTTTAGCAGGCAACAAACCAAAAGGTTGATTTGCACAATGTTAGGTGCATATGTATGGTCTGTGATGCTTTGTGCAGTGCTACCAACTCGGAGGTATGTGTATCGATGATGTATATGGATACACCCCCTATTTGTGTTGGCCATTCCGAGTTATGTGGTCAGAAAGCATGGTACAAAATACAACCTGGTAGTGCTGGTGTGCATGTGGGAGCCTGAACCATGTGTCGGTTAGTGCACAGATATTTCTATCCTCCATACTGAGGAGATTCCTGAGTGGGCGCAATTTGAGAGTAATACATCTGGTGTTGAGCAGCATTACCCTCAGTGTCGTGTACTCTGTAATGTCTATGGAGGTGGTTCTGTCCTTTGAGCCCCACTTAAATAAGGCACTATGGTGGCAGCAAGTGCCCTAGCCAGTATTCAAAGGTCCAAGGGTGACAGGTGCAAGCTGTCCATAGGAAAGCTACGTGGCATGTCGAGCATGTCACCCCAGGGTGACAGACACTGTATCCCCTTTGAATAACACCAATATGTTAGCCAACTGTTAGACATGATCATTGTGATGGTATACTGTGACATCATACTTGGTGAGTGTAAGGTGCTAGACAAGGTCAGGGTAATACTGGGCTGGGCTACATGATTACAGAGTTCCTCTATGTTTCATGTCATGTGGCCCAGGGTGGAACGTCTGAGGTTGTACGCACCAGCTTGGACAATGATGGAGCCAGTCCTGGACTTGCTTTGGAGTGACCTGAGTGCATGTGTTATGTGGTGGATTCTGGCACCTGAGAGACAGCTCAAAGTGACTATTCCCTTGTTTGGCCTGGTGAGTGGGGTGACAGTGTGTTTGACATTAAGTGTCACCTATAACAAGTGTATCAGGTGTGTTGTTTAGCCCAAAGGGCAGTGACTGTGTGGCACACTGACATTGTGAACTGTGTAACATGTGGGCATTGTAGTGGGGTAGAAGTTGTATGTGTGTCTGCTGTGGAGGTCTCTGCTGCTTAGGCAGAGTGTATGTAGAGCCTCCGAATATGTGTATGTGTGATAATGTGGTTTGTGTGCTGTCACTATCGGTGTATGTGAGACTGATATGTGGTGTGTGTGGTCACCCTCACCACCTGATAGACTATGCCAGTCATGGGTCGAGAGAGCTCAGCATCCTGTATGTCAATATTGTTACATCTCCCACATATATGTGAGTGTGATGTGAGGAGGAGAGGGTTGTCTGTGTACATGAGGCAGATGTGACATTGTGTCATAACCACAATATTCACTAGCTGGACTGGAGAGTACACATTAAACCGACCACTGGACTTGCCAGTGTATTATGATGACATATTCTGTAGCCTGAGCACAAAAGATTAGTAGGGTGTTAAGTGTGTAAAAGAGTATAACCGGGATTAGTGCTCAGGTTTGTTGGTGTTTTGTAAAGAGTGGCTGAGAAGAAGTCCAGACTGAGAATTATGACATGTCCTTCAGCTATGTAATAAATAGTAATGTACACGCATATATGTGCTGAGTTAGGGACAACTGTACCTTACTGACATTGCCAACATCCTATCAGACATGCCCATGTATACATACCCACCTCCCACAGACTATAGTCCCTGACATCATACCAGGAGATATCACGTGTAGAATGGCTGAACAGCTCCCCCCAAAACAAAAGCATGGCAGCAATTGGATTACATTGTTTCCCAATATGTGTCATGCATGCACTACAGAACAAACAGACCCTGCACCTGAACAGTCTGCTGAGCCTCACCCACTCCACAGGACCTGGAACCGTCGAATGTGTTACAGCAACATAAGGCACTCCCCACATGTGTGGGTGCACAACACACCATGGGAAGTATAGTCCAGTAAGCCTATAAAGTCTGATCTGCAAGGCCATGGAGTGCATCATGACAGACGTGATAAACAGAGAAATTGGAAACCGACAAACACACAACCCTACCAACTGTCGTATGTTCATGTGCAGATCATGGTTCCCAAGCATGCTACACCATCTGCAAGGCAGCCACTGAGGACATACATCATGGAACAGAGCTACACATGTCCCACATAGACTTTGAACAGCTCTTCATCAACATCACAGACACATGTCATATCCACAAAATCAACAATATGTGCATAGATATGTGTTGACATATGGAGGGATGTCAATGTGTTCACAGATAGGTCACACAAGGTGAGACTCACGGGGTCCTGTACAAGCTGTTGATACCTGCCAACCTACATGGATCATTCCTGGGATTGCATAACAATGTGTACACACATTACCATGTCCAGTCTGATGATGTCATCATCCTACAAATATACCAGGGGAACAGAAATCACCCAGTAAAGCATATAGCGCGCCATGTTAATGCATATCTCTCTAGTATCATAACGTAGTTAGGTAGGGGTTTAAATCCTGCAAAAGCCAAGTATGTGTGTGGGTGGGGTGTATGTGTCTGGTTTCCATTGAGAGGAGTAGCCTTTTTGGAGACTGGGAAAGCACATTAAAAGAGGTACATCCCTATTTGGAAAGTCCAATGATGTCAGCATCCTACAAATATTCAAGGAGAACATAAACCACCCAGTGATGCATATAGCGCTCTGTGTTAATGCGTATCTCTCTAGTATCATAACATAGTTAGATAGGGGTTTGAGTCTTGCAAACGCCAAATATGTGTGTGGTTTCCTTTGAGAGGAGTAGCCTTTTTGGAGACTGGGAAAACACATTAAAAGTGGTACATCCCTCTTTGGAAAGTCCGATGATGTCAGCATCCTACAAATATTCAAGGAGAAGATAAACCACCCAGTAATGCATATAGTGCATCGTGTTAATGTGTATCTCTCTAGTATCATAACATAGATAGGTAGGGGTTTGAGTCCTGCAAGCGCCAAGTGTGTGCGCCACAGGTGGTCAATGCAGTGTGGATTTTGCTTTTACTACGGTATGACATATGTTTCAAACAGTATGTGCATTGCACACATCGAGTATCTGTGTGTCAAATAAATATGTGTACATGTGACCTCAATCAGTACATAGGTGTGAAGCCTGCATACGACATGAATACATTTGTAACCTTCGACAGACTGTGCCGCTGCTTCACAAATCATAGGTCACATATGTATGGCTGTGTCAAACCCGGCCAATGTAGTGATCCATGGCCAAGGACATCTCTGCCACACACACCCATGACAGGTACTATAGAGTACTGTGAACGAGGGTAATTGCCGGGGTATATGTCAGACATGTTCATACACAACAATGACTGGCAATAATGGACAGTCATTACAGGTGTACACCAGCCCTGTGGATATGCATGCAGGCCCCTAATGTGTTATGTGAAACACCGAGGGACCCCACAATACCTATGGATATGTGGATACCAAGGGACAGACGACATAACACATGTCTGTCTGTACACATTGGTACCCAACATACATGTTGAGGGCTACCACCTATGTGGTACTGTCGGGATAGTATGTATAGTAAATGTGGATGAATATGCCATAGATGGCTTACTGCTATACAGCATGTGTTGGACAACAGGTATCTATCTGTATGATACCCTTGTGTAGGATATGCATCCCATCCAGGGAATGCAGTGTAGGCCAATGCATGCATTTCCAGATGTTGATGGACATATCCCTAGTGTATTTGCATGTACCTAAGAGGGCTATATGCCACACAGGTGTGGTCCCAGGAATGTGTGGGGGTCAATACCACTGGTTACTGTTATTGTATAGTACTGGGAGGATCCAACTGTTACTGAGTTCCCTACAGCTGTGAGTCATTTGTCAGGACATCATCTGATTGGTTATAGTCATGCTGTTAAGATGGTGTATACTACCAGATTGCAGAGCATTGACAGATATCAACAGTATCACCCACAGCATAGTGCCAACCCATGTCATACACACATGTGTACCCATGTTAGTACATATCTGTAGTAGAATGCATACTGGCCATTGAAAGATACCATGATATGTTAACAATGTGTAGAACAGGGTAAGTCACACATCCCATGTGTCCACTATGCACGTACATGCAGACAGTGTGCACACACCATGTTCACAGATGTACACCCACTAATTTGTAATGCACACATCACACATGTACTGTCCTCTCACTAACACATGCTGGCAACACTGTACACTTCAGCCAAGTGGCACATGGGTGGACATTACATACTCAGGACTAACACTGGTGTAAACAATGCTACAATGAATATCACAGCTGTGATGCATAATGCCTGCTCAGGTATACCTACAAGGATATCATTACACTTTCCTGTTGTCAACTCGCTACTATTGCTACACTGCTATAATGTCACCCTGTGCATCAGAACCATGTTAGCCTGCTCCTGTATCAATGTTACAGATGACAGGAGGTGGCACAGGTGTCATCATATGCACAGGGTGTGTTGTAGGTTTGCCAGAGCCCAACATTGACCCATCCAATCGGCATGTTTGTGTGTGTGTGTGTGTGTGTGTGTGTGTGTGTGTGTGTGTGTATGTGTGTGTGTGTGTGTGAGGGACAACAGTACTGCATGGGCCAATGTTGATGTAATGTGTGTGTGTATGTGTGAGCCCTAGTTGTATGGTAAATGTGTGCATGCACACAACTTCACCATGTGGCTGCCATATACGGGCAGTTGTGGGACAGCCACAGACTGTACCTGCTAGGCCATACAGATCACTGTCTCTGGCCATGGACATGGTACTTGTGCCTAGCAGGGGTGCTACGGGCAGTATTGGGTACCAACCCTGACTGGGTGCTGTCATCAGAGGCAGAGGTATGATGACTGGACCCATGTGCCTGCTGGGACTGGCCAGTGCCACGTACACGTGGTCTAGTAGGACGATCAATGGACAGGTCAGCCCCAGCATTGCTAGGGCTGGTACTGCCACTACGGGAGTGGCTGTGATCCATGGTCCGTCCGCGACGACTGCCAGCTGATGCTGTTGCTGGCATGTGTCAGTGTCGGCTTCTCATCTGTCCCGCAAGGTCCTGGCTCATGGCTAACACATCATAGAGGACATCTAATGTCTCCCTCCAATGGCTATCAATGACCTCGGTGTAATTCCCGATGGCACTGGCAAGGTCACGGATGCTGTCATTGATAGCAGTGTAATGGGCCCTCTGCGTCCTTAGTCCCTGTTGGGTGTAACGTTCCATACGTGCCTGTGCCTGCATTACAGTCCGGAACATACTGGAAGTTATAATACCACTGGGGGCATGTCTTCCAGGGGTAATATGACCAGTGGTGCTCCCCTGAGAACCCCAGGACATCCACCTATGTGGTACCATTCCAGTAATCCGGCTATGGCTGCTGCGAGGGGATGCACGTGCCACAGGTACCACACTCTCCTGGTCAATGCCAACTGTATGCTGTCCCTCAACTAAGGCCATTGGTGACGAGGGATGTATCAGTATGAGTGTGAGCATAGATGGGGTTGACCACTGTGTAGTGTCGATTGGTGGACCACCGACAGACCCTGTCAGACCTTCCTGTGCCACAATACATGTCTCATCATCTCCACTATCAGTGGTGGTGATATCAGGTTCCCTGCTGCATTCAGCCACCCCTAACTCAGCACCTGTGGAAGGAAGACAGGAAACACACTTTACAATCTGTACGTGATGTTAGCACACATGCACACATGCACACATGCGCACATGCGCACATGCACACATGCACACATGAACACATGCACACATGCACACATGCAGATAAATACACTGCTCACCATAGCACATACACACACACACACACACACACACACACACACACACACACACACACACCAGCAATTCAACACATACACAATAGTGGGTGATGGTGGGTGACAGTATCACAAGGCAAATAGTCACCACACACGTTTCAACATGCAGAATATGTGTTGCTCAAGACCATGGAGTGCAAGTGTAGACAGCCCTATCTAAGGACATTATACATGGCTTTGATGCATGTGTGTAGTTGTTCAATTATTTTATTTTATTTATTTATCATTTGTTGACCGGGAAAGTCCGACTAGGTTCCACAGAGCCTGTTTTCAGCGGAGGCCCAGGGAGAAATGCTCCAGATGCATGTCTTTGGAATCAATGATAGGGTACACCCTGGAACAGAGTTTGTACATGGACACAACATTGCTGTGCAAGTATTATCTGCTCTGCAATGTCATGTGCACCATCACTCAATGGTATACATAACATTGGTTGCATGTGTTATCTGTGTGACACATAGATTGCCATGTCTGATGACAGTGTCTGTGTCCATAGCACATAATAGTGGGCACAGGTGTAGCGAATGCATGCATGTGATGCATGGTGCATGTAGATGTGAAGGAATCCCAATGCTCGACATGGACATTGTACAGTGGTTATGGTAAGTGTGGGACATATTGCAGATATGTCAATGCCAGCCACAACATGGCATGCTACACGACTGCAACATTAAACACCACACATACCCAATGTGTGTCATGTGACCTATACACCCAATAGCATTCCAGGACATATATGTGACTCTTTGTACAGATGGTGACTGATATGCAGAATGTGTATACTAGCATATGTAAGCTAACGCACAACATGCTATGCACGGTGTGTATAGGTGCATATGTTTGTACACACAGAACAATGCGGTGCACAGAAAAGACTGCTATGTGTAGTACTGTGGTTACTGTAACCAGATGGGGTGTAGTACCATGTGCCACCATCATCATCATGCATCTTGTGGTCACTCACAGCTACTACTGTGTGACCACTGCCTAGCATGCTGTACCTGAACTGCAGTGCTGTGGATACATTCACTATTACACGGCCACTTTGTACATGGGTGTATGAGGTGCCCAGTAGGGAGCATTGCCTCACATGACTGTGTTATGTGTTGAAGAGTGTTGCACAGCCCCATGATAGGCCTCTACCCCCAAGGTACGACATGTGTGCGTGGATGACATGTGGAATACTGAAGTGTGACTTTACATTAGGTGTGAGATTACACCATATGTAGCATGACTTTGTGTACTGCATGTGATCAATGTGTCATGTTGTGTACATGTGTTGCAACTATGCCTATCAAATGTGGAGTACGGAGTTGCCGCAACTGTGTGTCATGCTCTGTGTATTGCATGTCATTGAGACAGCTACTGACATTACTGAGCTGTGCAACGTCTCACAGCAAACATGCACGGCATGCATTATGCGTAGGTGTGTTACGTGTACATGGCCTACACCTCACCTATGAAATGCATATTTCATTACCAACATTGCAGGTATAATACACTCACCAGCATGGATCGGCTGCCCTGCCATCACACCAGAGGGACCTACGAGAATATGAGAGGGTTCGTCAGTGGCCACAACTGTGGCATTGCTACAGTGGGTATGCTAAACTGAAGTACAACAACAGTCAACAGTCACAGGTGTAGGTGTAGGGATATTATTCAAACTATCCATATTGCACAACACTAGGCAGCTGAACTGCTAAACACACAGTACACATCTCACGTACACATAATCTAACAATACAGTTAACTGTAGTCTACAGATTGGACATGTTACCTGCTTGCTCCAGGTAGATGTGCTGGGTGGCTCCGGCCTCCATTACAACACATGTCAGTGGTTGTTGTAGCTGTTGTCCAGGAGCCACCATGTTTAGGAGCAGCTCCTCCGCTCTGGTGAGGGGTGGATTAATGGCCACCCCCCCACCTGTGGCAAGCTGCTATCTTTGGATATCAGACGCACGCCGCCGGACTTGTCTAATTAAATCACTGCAGTGATGGCGTACCTGCTCATATGTCTGGTTATGCATGCCTATGTCATTTACATGACTAACAAGTTCCTGCCACAGTGCAGCCCGCTCCTGCTGGTGCTGGCTGCTTCTGGAGAAGAGCATTGTGTACCATTGCAACAGGCTGTTGAGTATCATCTGTTCCTCATTCGCTGTATACGCTGGGTTGTGGTGGTGGGCCATCTGGATGAAAAAGATATGAACAATATGTGTGAGAGTGTCTTGTGTCACAATTTACACCTTTACCCACAGATATCACTTTACTGCCATATATACCATCCTATTGTCTGTCAGAGGTTGCACACGTTCAATACCACTTATTGGTTCTCAGGCCACAACTAACTAACACTGCCTGGCAGACTCTATATATCACACCACTATACAACAGTACCCAACACACTGTTTGTGACACATTGCACAACCTCAAGACAGGGGTGTATATCACACCGATGCACGAACAGAGATGTCATCCATTGCAATGGATGTATAGTACAGGTACAGTAGTACCAATCAACCACCCTAGTCATTGATGCCATAGCCATGCCTAACAGATATGTCCAGTTGTTACTGTAGGTGGCATACTGCTGTAACAGACTATATATGTTGCTGAATACACACATTTACCCTGTAACACACATATGATTGCAGCCATTGTACAGGCATAATCACACACACATCAGGCAAATATACAACGCACCACTGTATGCCAACACAGATGAGCATTACCTGTGTACCATATGGTACTGTGTGCCACTACTTACACGCCCTTATGTCTGCATTCTGTCCTCTGTGGAGACTACAGGAAACACACATGACAGTGTTTCCAAGCAATGTGAACACACACCATACTGTGCTGTTTAGGCCTACAGCTTCAGATAGTACTACAGTTCATATTGGTGATGGATTCACCAGCAGTACCACTCACTAAGCATACATGTATTGCTTTAGCCTACAATGGGACACCACATTCGTCAACGGAGAACTACGTCACATCATCTGCTGTACTACTATGTCTGCCAAACAGTACATTACACATCAGTTGCTGTCCTCACAGCTAGGATAGGCACTACCATGTCAGATATAACATCACACTAAGCTATCACACCTTTACAGACCTTGCACACATTCAGCGTTACACTTATGCAACCTCACATAGCAGCTATTGCATTAAGTGCATGTGTGAGTGCATAGTGTCATAGGTAGGTAATATGCTATTGGCCCTAGGGCCTATGGCAGCCTAGCCATATGCTACCCTGGCCTTTGACACACATGTACTTTGATTTCACTTGCCTCTGCCAACCTGAACCACAGAGGTGTTTCCTGGGGTGTATTACCAATCTCCCACACAATCATCAGGGGTATTTATAACAATTGCTAAGGAGGAGCCTTGTTTGCTATTGCTATGTGGTCTATTCCGGTGTATGGCATATCTCTGAGATGGGAACCTATCCCTCCAACATGTGCCGTTTAGTGAGCTGACAAGGTTTAGGGCCCTAGACCGTGTATCCCGGAGGGATTGTGATATGTTGCCATGGTGGTTGTCACCCAGCTATGGGTGTGACATACCTCTGTATGTCCAGCTGAGGTCAGCTCTGTGGTGGCCAGTATGCAATACAGGGTACTTGTGGTTTTGTGAGTCTGTCTGCATAGGGCATCTGTTTGCAGCCAGTATTACCCTCTGGGGGGGTCTGTCTGTGGCCTGTTCACCTGGTGTAGTTGTCATGTGAAGTACATACCACACAGGGCATTGTGAAGAGTACAGGGGAACTCTACCCTATACGTCCATAGCTGACACACCTGTTGTCATGACACATACCACACAGACAGATTACAGGTGTAGTGTGGCACTGTCTTCATCAAAGCGGAGGCTACTGTCCACCTGTGTCCCATGTTCCCTTATCACACCTTCACTGTTAGGCAGATCTCTACCTATGTGGTAGTTAATGGGTACACTGTTTTGGGAAGGTGGAATGGCACTGCAGTATCAACACTTGTCTACAGTCCGTGCCTTGGTCACCACATACCTGTTGCGGTACATATGAACCCGTGTCTCTCATTCTCTCTCTCTCACTCTATATATATATATATATATATATATATATATATATATATATATATATATATATATATATTATATACATGCATATCTATACACATATATGTACACATCCATTGCTGTATACATGGATTTACATATAGGCACATGTACAGTCTACCTTTCATGGTGGGGATATCACTTATGCGGGTGTCCTCAGCCCTTGTAGCATTAGCAGGCCTCACTGGCTGTAACACAGCAGATCTGACAAATCTGTCCCACAGCATTTAACCATCACATGACATATATCAACACTACCATAGCTAGCCTTAGGCATAGGCCAACTGGGCAGCCGCCTATGGCACCGCTCTAGCAGGGGTGCTTTTCCACTATTTATGTGGTGTAGTAAGACAAGGATGGGGGCACCAGGAAGTGCGGTAGGGGGCGCTGTGGAGCCCTTTTGCCTAAGGCACCAGTTGACCTACGGCTGCTCCTGCGCACTGCATGCTGTTTTCTAAGCCACACACTACGACCTACATGGATATAAGCACATATCAATCTTCACTGACAGATATCTGTCCATCCTTCACTAACAGTTGCAGTATGTCCCTTGCCCTATGCACATATGCAGATACAGATAGATACATACTGCTGCCACACATGGATGATTTGCAGTGTGTAGAGTACTCTTCAGGAACATCTACAACATGCCAACACATACATGTGAGTTACATACCTTACCTTAGTATTTCCCTGCTCTGTGTGTTACGGTTTTGTAGTTTTTTTTTATTGGTGGTTTTTTTTTTGGTTTTTGCCCTCCATTCAACGTTCTGTCTCTGTTTCTTACTCTGTTCTGTTCTGTCTCTGTCTCTGTCTCTGTCTCAGTTGTGTCTGTGTCCGTCTCTCTCTCTCTCTCTCTCACTATCTATCTCACAGCACTTGCAATGATATAATTGCATGTGTGGACTGCAGGTACAGCCTGCTTTTCTAGGTATCTGCACTTGTGCATGTGACAGCCTCTGCACTAATTGCTGCCCACCATTCAGTAATTGCATGCAGCCTGCTGTTTGGTGATTGCATTACTCACTTTGATTGCAGCCCACTGCTATAAAATTATAGGTTAGGTAGGCGTAGCCCTTTCAGATTTCCAAGGTGGGGCCCATGCTTGTTTGCTTTGGACACCGTTGTGTCAATCTGAAGGTTGGTATATGTCTCTTATCTGATGCTAGGGTTGTAGCCAGTTATATGCATGTTGTACTCAAACCTGAATGTTGCTGCTTGCAGTACACACATCTCAGTGTGTGGTTTGTAAGGTGCTACTGTAACATTATTCCCTGCTAAGATGGCTGGTTCTCCTTTCACAGTCATGTCATGCAATTCCACAACCACTGCTGGTAAAGACCCGCAGAAAAGGATTTGTGTTATACCATTCCTAATTTCCATTTACATTCCCTCATTGTAATGCATGATATATTTATTTCAGAACCAAGCTATTTGTGTATCTGCTGTGACTTAGTGGTAATTCATGTAGACTGTTGTGTTAATTGTCTGGGGTTCGAGACTGGCAGAGGTTTTTTCTTTTGCTCCTCAGCAGAACAAGGGCCCTGCCATAGAGTGACTAAGGCACTATTAAGCAGTTGTAAGCGGGTTTGCATGGGTTTGAGTGATGCTTAGCGACGCTTAGCTAAGTGTACACATGCACACACTCGCTTAATCCCGCTTACTACTGCTTAAAAGTGCTTACTCCCGCTAACCCCCCCCCCACTAATTTCCTTTAAAGAAAAGAAAATGGGGAGATAGGAAAGTGGTGAGAAAGGGGGCACAAAGAGGGACAGACAGTAGGTAAACATGCTCGGGATGTGCAGGACAGGTGTAGGGAAGGTCCATAGCTGCACATTTCTTTAACAGCAACAGCTGTGCATATGCAATGAATTTGGAGTGAAATTTGACACCTTCCACCCCTGGGAGAGGGGTGAGGACAACAAAGTATGTTGTACTGCCAATTCTAATTATCAGCTTACATGTTTGTCCAATGGACATGTGTGCAAAATGGGCAGCTATGTATGAGGTGTAATTTTTTGTGGGTACAGATTGCCCTTTTTTTTTTTTTTTTTTTTCAGGTGAGAGTGGGAAGTGAGGTAGAGGAAGTAGGTATGTCCGGGGAGGTAGGTTGGGAAGGTAAACAGACAAGACAGACAAGACGCATACAGGGGCAGAGTATGGCACATGGGGTGGGTGAACACAGTTGACGGGGTCGGATGTTTGAAAATCGCAAGCCCATGAGCCCACAGATGGTAACAGTGGAACTGAGATCCCCACCTATGGGCAGTCGCCACTTGAACCTTCAAGCAGCCTCCGAGGGTGGTTGTGCTGGGGGCTGCGAGGGATGGCAGGTTCACCCGGCCAGATGCGCCACCGCTTCTAAGCTGGCATAGGGATCAGTGACTGAACACTGGATCTCCCCACGCACCACAGCCGACCCTCTCGAAGGGTGACAGGTGGCCTTCTCTGCCCACGCCAGGCCGGGGGATGAGCCCCATCCCCTGCAGCGCCTCCACCTGAAGGTGGCACAGGACCAAACTGGTGGCATGGGTATCGTTGGGCCTGTCCGCTGGGCCCGGGGGTGGGGTTTGGTTGGGAACCTGGGGATTTTTAGGGTTTTGGTTTTTTTGGGGGAAAAAAACCCCGGGTTTTTTAAAGGAATTTCCCCGTGCCCTTTAAAAAAAGGTGGTTTTAAAACCCGGGGAGGGCCCTTCTTGGGGCCCAAAATGGGGATGAGAATTTTATTTTTCTGGGGTTCTTGGGAATTTAGACAACGGGGGAAAGGGTTTTTTTGTTTATTTAAGGGAAGGGGTTTGGGGTTCCCCCCCCCCATAAAAAAGGGGATTGGGGCGGGCTTTTCCAGTCAAGTTTTCCCCCCTTTAAAAAAGGAATTTCCCCCCCCTGGTTTTAATAAAAAAAAACCCTAACAAAAGGGTTTTTTTTGGGCATAATTGGGAATGAATGTAAAAAAAGGGAGGGGGGTAAAAGGTTTTTTTTTTTTTTGTTTAAAAAAAAAGGGTTTGAAAGGTTTTTCGTCCTAGGGGGGTTTTTAAAAATGTGGGGTGGGGATTTCCCCCTGAAGCAAACCGGACCCCTTTTTCCCTTTTAAAAATTTTCCCCCTTATTTTAAGGGGAGGGGTTTCCCCAAAAAAAATGGACATTTTAAAAATTTTTTTTGGTAAAGAAAAAACCCCCCCCAAAGTTTTTGGTAAATTTTAAACCAAAAGGAGTGTTAAGGGTTTTGGAAAGGGTTGTGAAAATTTTTGGGTTGTAAAATGGGAAAAAGCCGGATTCAGCCCAAAGAAAATTGGGCCCAAAAAAAAAAGGGGGGGTTTTTTTGGGCAAACCCCTTGCAAACCCATAAACCTCGAAACAAAAACCCAAAAGGCTTTCAAAAAAAAACTCCCCAAAAAATTTTTTTTAAAAGTGTAAAATTAAAAAAAGGCCCCTTGGGGGTTTTTAAAAATTTAAAACCAAAAAAATGGTTTGCAAAAAAAAATTTTAAAAACCCCCCAAAATTTTCCCCTAAATCGGCCAAAAACCCCCGAAAACCCATACAAAAAAAATTGCCCACAAAAAATTTAAATGAAAAAAATAGGGAAAAACCCCCCAGGGAAAGGTTTTTTAAAAGGGAAAAAAAAAAATTTTAACATTTACTCCCCAAATTTCCCAAAAACAAAAACCCCCCCTTTTTGGGTAAGGGGCCCAAATTTACAAAATGGGGTTTAACCGAAAACTAGGGGTTTAAAAAAACCTTGGGAAGGGAAAACAAAAAAGGGACCCCCCAAACTTAAAATTTTTTTAAAAAATTTAAAAAAAAACCCCGAACAACAAATTAAAGAAACCCAAATTCAATAGGTTTTAAAACCCAAGAAGGGTTTTTAAAACCAAAAGGGGGGGGTTTTTTTTTGGGGGGCAATTTTTAAAAGGCCCAAAAACCTTGCAATTTTACGGGCCCCCAAAAAAATTTTTCCCAAAAATTTTTTCCTTAAATTTGGGGGGGTTTATAAACCAAAATATTTGGGGGGGTAGTTTTGGGACCGAACAAAGCAAATTTAAAAAGTAAAAAACCGGGGGGGGAAAGTTTCCCCTGGGGAAAAAAGTTTTAAATTAAAAAATTGGGGTTTTATCGGCCCCCAATTTGGGGAAAAAACCCCAAAAAAATGAAATTTTTAAAACTTTAAAATAAATTTTTTTTTAAAATTGTTCTGGACCCCCCAATTTTGGTTTTGGGGGGGTGTTTTAATGGGGAAAATTTTAAGGGTTTCCTTTTAAAAAAGGGCCTTTAATACCCGGGAAAAAATACCCCCCCGGGGGTTGGGCCCCCCAAAAAAAATTTTCATTAGAGGGGGGGGCCAAAAAAATTTCCACAAATGGGCAAAGGGTTTTTAAAAGGTTTTATATAAAAAAACCCCCTGTTATTTTAAAAAGGGGCCCCAACAAATTTTTAAGGAAGGAAATTTTTAACCAACTGCAAAAAAAACAAATTTTCCCAAAAAACCCCTTTAAAAAATTGAATTTTTAGGGTTTCGGGTAATCAGCATTTAAAAACAAATTTTTTAAAAAGGGAAAAGGGGAAAACCCCCCGGGAAAGCAAGGGGGAAAATTTTTAAAAGGGACAAAACCCCGGTATTTTTAACCAAACAAGCCCCATTTTCAAATTTGGCCCCAAAAAAGGAGTTTTTGGCTTGGGGGAAATGTTAAAATTAAAAGTATCAATGGGCATAACCTTTGGTTTTCCCAAAAATTTTATACCCTTTTTTGCAATCACAAACCCAAACACCCTTCATAAAATTTCCCCGTTATCAATGTAAAGAAGGGGGGGCCCCAAAAATTTAAATGTTTTTTCCCGACCCCATTGCCCAACCAATGAGGGTTTTTTTTGGGTTTTTTTTTTGTTTTTTTTGTTGGGTTCCCTCCAAAGGAAATTAAATTCCCCGTAAGGGCATTCCCCCCCAGTCCCCTTAATTTTAAAACCCGAGAAATGCCGGGCCCAAAAATACCCTTTTACTTTTGCAGGGGGGCCAATTTAAATTACTTTCCCAAAAAAAAAATTTTTTAAATTTTTAAAAGTCACAAATTCAATGAGGGTTTTAAAAGGGGGGCCCTGACCCCCCGGGGGGGTTTTGGGGTTTTTGGGTTGGTTTTTTGGGGGGGCCCGGTTTTATGTTTTTTAAAAAGTTATTTTGCCCCTTTATGGGCCCCCCTTAAGGGGGCAAAAAATGGCCCCCTTATCCCTTTTGCGGGTGGCCCCCATTTCCGGGGTTTTGGGTTTAAAACCCCCTTCCCCCAAAAGTTTGTGTTTTTTTTGGGTTTTTGGGTTTTGATGGGTTGGGGTTGGGGGGGCGGGCCCCAATTTGGAATGGGGGGGTTAGGGGTGAAACGTTGGGATAGGGGTTTACGCCCCAGCCGGCCAGGCAACCCAAAAAACCCCCCCCAATGGTACTCCCTTAGGGGAGGGTCCCCCTTTGCTTTTAAAAGGGGAAGGGCGGCCCTTTCCCTTGGGGCGCCTCCCGGGGTGACCCCAATGGAAGCCCGGGGAAAAAAAACCCCAGAAAATCCACCTTTGACCCCAAAACCCCCCCAAAACCCCCCCCCCAAACCCCTCAAACCAACAAAGGGGTTTTTAAAAGGCCCGGGACCCGGGGGGCCCCCAAGTTTGGGGTTTTATGTGAGGGATTGGGGCCCCCCCCCTGTTGGGTTCCTTTTAAATCTGTTCCCAAAAGTGGAAAAAGTTTTTCCCCTTGGGGACCCCCTCAGGGCCCGGGGCAGGAACCCCTTTTTTCCCCCCAATCCCCTTTTAAGGTCAGGACGGGCACATTTGCATGCCAAAGGTTTTCAAGCCTTTTAAAACAAAAAAACAAAAAAAAAACCCCCCTTAAAAAACTGGGGGGGGAAATCAGGTTTTTCCCCACATCATGAAATTTTTCCAAAACCCCCCAATAAAGGGGAAAAACAAACCCCTTTAAATTTTTTGTATTTTTAAAATTTTTTAATTGGAACTGCAATTTCACAAACCTTTCAAGGGAAAAGGGCATTTTTCCCAAAAAAATCACCCGAAAAAAAACCACAAAAAAAAAACCCCAACCCCCCCACCCCCGGGCCCCTAATGGTGGGGTCGTACAAAAAGCCCAACTTCCAAAATTTGCAAGGGAAAGGCAATTGGGGCTTCTAATAAGGTTTTTAAAGGAGCAGTTTTTTTTTAATTTGGGAAATGCAGGAAAAGGGTTTTAAAAGGGGGAAAAAAAACCCCAACATGGGTTTTGTACCCCAAAAAAGCCCGGGGCAATATTTTCCCCTGCAGTACATTCCCCTTTTCATTTTTGGTTTCACAAAAATTTTTTAGGGGAAATTTTTTAACAAAATTGGGGGGAATGTGGGGATGTGGCCCCCCCTTTTTAAGAATTTTTTAACACATTGATTTTCATTTTGGGGGGCCCCCTTTCAAACCTGAAGGGGTCCGGGAAATTCAACCCCCCAAAAAGGTTGGTCCCCAAAAACATTCCCACAAATTTTGGATTTTAAAGTTTGAAACCCCAAACCCACCCCAAAAACAAAAATTTTAAAAATTAAATTTTTTAAAAAAACAAAGGGAAAAAAAAATTTTTTATTTGTCCGGGTTTGGGGGGTGTTGCCCTGCCAAATTTTTGGGGTTCCCAAGGCTCTCTTTGGTTTAGGGGCCCCCCCCCCCGACTGTTTTTTCCCCCACGGGGTTTTGAGGGGATGGGGCCCTCCTAATGTTTTTTATTTTTAAAAAAACAACCCCCGACCCCCCTCCTTTTGGGGGGGTTTGGGGGGGAAAATTTTGTTGGGCCCCAATGGATCTTTGGGTTTGCTAAAGGGGGTTGGGGGGGGGAAATATAAATAATTTTTTAAAAGGGGCCCCCCAAACCCCAGAACACTACACATATAACTCAATTTTTTAAAACAAAATTTTGGTTTAGGGGAAAACCCTTTGGCCCCTCCCTAAACACCCCTTTTTTCCAAACCCTTTTAACACCCCACCCGGGGGGAAACCCCAAACCCAAATTTAATTTTTGGAAAAGCCCCAATTTAAAAAACCCGATTTAAAAAAATCCTTTTTTTGGGGTTTTAAAATTTCAACTTTTTCCCCATAGGCTGCCCTTTTTAAAAAAAAAAACCATACATTTTAACATTGGGTTTTTTCCCTTAAGGGGGGGGGGGGCCCCCCTTAAAAAATGGGATGTGGGGCCCCACCCTTTTTCCCCTCCTCCCCAAAACCACCCCTTTTTTTCCCGCCCTTTAAAAACCCGGCTTTTAAAAACCCCAAACACTCCCATTTTAAAACACCACAAATATAACATCCCAATTTACCCTTTTGGGGCCCTTCCGGAGAAAAAAAACCCCCCGCTTCAAGTTTTAACAAATTTTTTCCCCTTTTCGTGGTGGCCACCTTAAAAATAAAAAATTTGAAAACCCCTTTAAAACCCTTACCAAGTTCACCTTTCCCTAATACACCATTTCTTAGGGTTTATTTCCCAAATAGGTTACCCTTTCCCAAACCCCGGGCCCCTTCCCCCTTTTCCCCCCCTTTGGGCCTTTAAAAACCCAAAAAGGGTTTCCCCGTGAAAAATTCCCCTTTTAAGGTTTTAAAAAAGGAGGGGCCCCAAAACCCCCCTTATGATTCCCTTTGTAAAAACCCCCTTTTTTTGGGTAGGGACAATTTTGGGCTAATCCCAAATTTTTTTCCCCTTGGGTTTTCACCTAGGAAAAAAATCGAAATTCACAACACTTTTCCCCAAGCTTACCTTTCTTTTTTTCCCAACACTTTGGCATTTTCCCTTGGGAGGTTTCCCTTTCCCGGGGTTTCAAAACCCAAAAACCCCGGGTTTAATTTAACCCTTTTTAATAAAATGTTTTAACATCCCCCCAAAAATTGGGGATTTTTTCCAAAAGGGAACTTTGGGGCTTTTTAACCCCGTTTATTCTTAAAATTTAAAAGTCGTTTTAAATGGAAGGTTTAATTTCCCAAAATTTTTTCCCCCCCTTTTTCACCCTTAATTTCACCCCCCTTTCCATTTTAATTTTTTATATTTAAAAATAATTTTTTTTTTTTAGATCTTCCAAAACCCTCTTTTTTTTCTTGCCCCCCAAACCGGGGGTTTTTTAAAAACCCCAACTTTTCAGGGGTTTTCACCCAAAGGGGCCGGGAAACAAAACCTTCCCCGGGGTTTAATTTAAAAAAACCCCCCATGGCCCTTTCCCCAATTTCCAAGGGCCCCCTTTGGGGTTAAGGGAAGGGGGTGGAAACCTTAAATTTCAAGCCCTCTTGGGCCCCCCTACCTGGGAATTGGGTTCCCTTTTAATTTTTAAATTTTTAAATTTATTTTTTTTTAAATTTTTTAAAGAATTTTCCCCAAATTTTAAAGGGGGAACTTTAAACAACCACCTTTTTTGGGGTTTTCCCCCAAAAAAACCCGTTGTGATTTTTTTAAAGGGGTTTTGTTCCCCCTTTTTTCCCCCTTTTTTCCTTCCCTTTTGGGGCCTGGGGGGGTTTTTTTTTTTTTTTAAATTTTTAACCCGGGGGGAAAATGGGGTTTTTTTTCCCCCCTTTTTTAAAATTAAAATTTTTAAAATTTTTTTAAAAATTTTTTAATTTATTAACAATTAAACCCATCTTTTAAAAATTTTAAAAATAAATTTCCCTTTAAAAACCCCCCCGTGTTAAAGGCCCGGGTTGAATTACCCCAAATTTAAAAGGAACCAAATTGTTTTTTACCAATTTCCCTTTTTTTAGGTTTTGGGAAAAGGGGTTTTTGGGGTTTTTTTTCAAGTTTTCCTTTTTTTGGGGGGGGGCCCCGGGGGGTTTTCTTCCTTTTCTTTTTCCCCCATTTTCCCCCTTTTAAAATTTTTTTTCCGGGCCCTTTTTTTAAAATCCCTTTTTGGATTGGCCCCTTTTAAATTGCGGGCCCCCCCCGAAAGGGGGGTTTAAAAACACTTTAAATTTTTTTGATTTAAAATTTAGGACTTCAAAACCCCCCCTTTTTTAACCCCTTTTATTTTGGGTTTTTTCCCCTTTTTTTTTTTTTTGGGGTTTTTTTTTTGTTAAAACCGGGGCCGGGGGTTTTTTTTTTTTGGGGGTTTGAAAATTTCTGCCCTTTCTTTTCCCCCAAATTTTTTAAATAAAATTTTGAAAACCCAAAAAGGGTTTTAAACCAAAATTTCCCTTTTCCCCCACATTTTTTTCAGGGGCCCTTGTTGGGGTATTTTTGGGTAAACCCCCTTTTTTTTTTGGGGGGGGGGAAAAGGGAAATTTTTTTCCGGGGGGGGGCAAAAAAAGGAACGGGTTTTAAAAGGGTTTTGGGTTAGGGTTTTTTTTAAAAAACCCCCAACCCCAAATTCAAAAAAATCCCCCCAAAAAACAGAAAAAAAAGGGGGGGGGGCCCGGGAAAAAATAAAAACCCCTGGGAAACGGGAAAAAAAGGGGGGATACATTTTTTCCCCCAAAACCCCCAAAATTTTTAATGAATTTTTCCCCCCCCTTTTTGGGGGGGGTAATTGTCTGGGCTTCGAGACTGGCAGAGGTTTTTTCTTTTGCTCCTCAGCAGAACAAGGGCCCTGCCATAGAGTGACTAAGGCACTATTAAGCAGTTGTAAGCGGGTTTGCATGGGTTTGAGTGATGCTTAGCGACGCTTAGCTAAGTGTACACATGCACACACTCGCTTAATCCCGCTTACTACTGCTTAAAAGTGCTTACTCCCGCTAACCCCCCCCCCACTAATTTCCTTTAAAGAAAAGAAAATGGGGAGATAGGAAAGTGGTGAGAAAGGGGGCACAAAGAGGGACAGACAGTAGGTAAACATGCTCGGGATGTGCAGGACAGGTGTAGGGAAGGTCCATAGCTGCACATTTCTTTAACAGCAACAGCTGTGCATATGCAATGAATTTGGAGTGAAATTTGACACCTTCCACCCCTGGGATAGGGGTGAGGACAACAAAGTATGTTGTACTGCCAATTCTAATTATCAGCTTACATGTTTGTCCAATGGACATGTGTGCAAAATGGGCAGCTATGTATGAGGCGTAATTTTTTGTGGGTACAGATTGCCCTTTTTTTTTTTTCAGGTGAGAGTGGGAAGTGAGGTAGAGGAAGTAGGTATGTCCGGGGAGGTAGGTTGGGAAGGTAAACAGACAAGACAGACAAGACGCATACAGGGGCAGAGTATGGCACATGGGGTGGGTGAACACAGTTGACGGGGTCGGATGTTTGAAAATCGCAAGCCCATGAGCCCACAGATGGTAACAGTGGAACTGAGATCCCCACCTATGGGCAGTCGCCACTGAACCTTCACAGCCCCGAGGGTGGTTGTGCTGGGGGCTGCGTAGGATGGGCAGGCTCACCCATGAGATGCGCCACTCTCGCCCCAAGCTGGCATAGGGGATCAGTGACTGAACACTGGATCTCCCTACGCACCACAGCCGGACCCTTCGAAGGGTGACAGGTGGCCCTTCTCTGCCCACGCTTGTACGGGGGGATGAGCCCCATCCCCTGCAGCGCTTCCACCTGAAGGTGGCACAGGACCAATGGAGGAGGGGAGCCCGGGCTGGGCACCGGACCTGCTGGTGCCAGGTGCACTCGCCAGCTGAGGAGGGACAGGTGGGTCCGCTGGGACCGGCCTTCCCATACGTTCTGTGATTAGGTGTGTTTAATTACAACATAAGCAACACAGCATTCCAGATTAGTTGTAACAGCATGCAATAATATTCCCATTAACCCAACACACCAAGGGTACAACAGTTGAACAGCAAGAATAACACATGCATATATTGAACCACAGTGGTTATTCCAACAGCATGCAGGGATGTTTGGTAGCAACAGGCCACCATGATTGTGGTGTTTAAACAGGGCACATGCATCAACGTGAATGCAAATATTTATAGAACAATAGGACATATGTCCCAACAAATATTTAAGATTACACATACCCATTGAGGTGTCGAATTGCATGGTTTATGCACATACAGTAGGGTGTAGAAAAAACCTTGGTTAAAATCTTATAATGACCTTTTAGTCTACACTACATTCCTAGTGACTGCAAGTGTATATCCCCTACCTGTATTATTACACTTGCCACCATACATTAGGTTGTGTAATGGGTTTGGCTAGTTCAATATATGCCTGACCTATATCTGACATACTAACTGTCCGGGATGCAGATGTTACTGCTACATATTTCTTGATTGCATTTATATTTCTTTATCTACATATCTGGGATGTTTTCACATGACATTTTCACTTCGATTTGTACAGAACCCTGCATTTCTTGACACACACTCACATTTCTGGGGAAAAAATTACATGCTACACATGTGCCAGGTTTACTTATTCATGCCAGCCAGTAACTGACTGTTGTGGACTGTATATATGTTTCACAGCTACTAGTACTTCCATTACCCACTTTATGTGGGACTGCACAACTCTGGGTTGCCAGCACCATTTCGAACAGTACTGTTTGTATAATGCAAGGGTACAACAACATTTCTGACTCTGTGACACAGACACACTCTGGGTTTTAGACCTTTATTAATGACATTACACACTTTTCCACAGGCTCACTCCTTTATTTGTTTTAACGGTGTATATGGCAGACATGTTCAAGACATATTATACCTTTATTAATAGGTTAGAACAATCTTTTTTCAGGCTCACTCACTTATTTTATATGACAGTGCCTGCAGAGATATTATTCCAGACATACGTTACCTTTCTTAATGGGTTACTACACTCTTTTTATGCCTCTCTGACGTTTTTATCTGACAGTACATGCAGAGGACTTATTCAGGCAATTTTATGGCTGTATTACTGGACTACAACACTTTCTTTCATGCTCTCTCCCATATTTTATATAACAATACATGCAGAATAATCACTAACCTGCCTGGTGGTGCAGCCTTAGCAGCCTATCAGCATAGGCTTGCCGATTTGTAGCACGGTCACCTGCAGCTGTAAAGTAAATGAAGGGATATTGAGACATACCTATCCGTTATACATACTCCATTATCAATTCTTACATACTGCATTCCATGGCTACATACTCAGTTGTGGGGCATCCCGCATCCCATGGGCCTCCTGTATCCATTGGTTCAGGTGGTCCTGCTTTCGTATCTTCGGGTCTGCATGGTGGGGACGGACCTGCTCACCAGTCCAAGGAACGCCTGTGGCACTGGTGAGGTCACGAGCTAACCGGTTCCAAGTCTCTGCCTTGTACTCTGTCCCTTGGAACTGGCCCTGCAGAAGTCTTGACTCATGATAGTGGACAAGTAGCCAAACCATGTATTTGGACTCCTCGATGCCCCAACGTTGCGCTCAGAAGCGTGTTCCCTCTCTGACACCAGACATTCTAACTGCAGATGTGAGCTACAATCAGTTATGGCGTGTATTCCTGCCTGTGGGGCTTAAATATGCTGCATTTCCCACATTTTTTTGTGATTGGCCATTTTGTAAAATTCTCGGCTGATTGCAGACCTGCTTAGTAATGGTTAAACTACCATTCGTAAGTATATGAATGTTAATAGTGGCTGTTTCCCCTGTGTTGTCATGGCTTAATGGTTTGGTACTTTGCTTCTGATGCACAGAGTCCTGGGTTCGAACCTTGTCATTCATTTTATTTTCATACTATCCAGACAGGCTAGGGGTGTGGCTGCATTTAAGCAACTTTGCTCTACGTTGTTTCTTGGTGCCCTACGGTGCCCTGGTTAGCGCGGTGCACACGTCCGTGCAAACACATTGTGCTGGGTAAAGCGCTATTAAACTATGGGCAGCTCTATTGCACTAGGTAAAGTGCTATTAAACTATGGGCAACTCTATTGTGCTAGGTAAAGCGTTATTAAACTATGGGCAACTCTATTGCGCTGGGTGAAGCGCTACTTAACTGCAGGCATTTTTATATGAGGATCCTTTAAAATATTTATTTTGTTCACTGATACATTGGCCATTTCACTACTTTTTAGTAATGTTTAAACATATTTGTCAGGTATTATTTCATATACTGATTTAAAAAATAAATACGAAGGGGAGTGGTGGAACTCGAACCATGAATGCCTCTTCTTTGTGCGAACACTCTACCATTACACTATTGCGATTTAATATGATTTGCATTAACATTCTTTCTTATGCTCTTCCATGTCAGAATTGCTAACTCTAGCTAAGCAATGGGCACACATGCGCAAATACGGGCAGCTATTTTGGGGATTTAAAAAAATAAATTTAATGTTTTGCGTTTTAGAACTGTGATAGGGGTTTACAATATCAGGGAGTGTGGTGTTGGGTGCAGGGACATTTCAGCGGACTCGCTCTTGTGTATTTGTTTTGTTTAGTTTTAAAACACTTACAGGGGCGTGTACATTTAGACTGTTCAGCAGTCGGACATGCCCCCTGCTTTCTTACACGGTCCGTGTAAGACTTACAGTTGAATCAGCATGCCCTCATGCATATTCATGGCACGCTGATGTCATACCATTCAACTGCAGCCTCCGAGTAAGACTTATTAAGTCTTACACGGAGGATTTGTGAATCTGGGGGATATAGCTTTCATTTAGGTTGTGTCAACAAATACCACATAAACTCAAGTTATCCAAAAAAAAATCCTGTTGATAACTCCTAAGACAATATTTAGCTTAAATGTTTGTACTTATTAATGTTACTCACAATAAGTCAATCAGTATTACACTTACTTTGCAGATGCATTATGGGAAGTCTGACATAAAAATGATCATGCCTGACAGGCCTAAGAACACACATTAAAACCTGAAGCTTAAATTATGTTGGGAGTATTTATGGAGAAATTAAGGTGGGCAGCGATAACACATATCTCTGTCCCTCTGGTGCTGCTCAGGCCTGTGTATACTCCCTATATCCAACTCATGAATTTGAATGTGGTCTTCATAAGCTGTGGACAGTAAAGAATTATGCTTTACATTAACAGAAAGATTGCTTCAGGTCAGGATATAATTACTGCTATACACAACAGAACAGATGAAAAATAGTGAGTATTGCATGCCATCCAGCTTTGACATAAAATATAATATCACAATTTGCACAGCCAGTCATTGCTGTGTCATTCTCAATGTTGGGCACACATGAGGATTACTGTAGACAAACAGGGTGAACCAAAATTCAAACCTACAACTGTCACCTATGTTCACACTATAAGCCAGAACCTAACCTACCTAGTTAATCAATCTTGGCTTGACTGTATGGACTGATGGAGTTTAAACAACTTACATCTAGGAATATGCAGGGAAGAATTACACACAATAAAATGTGAGATTGTGTGTGTATACTACAGGCCAAGTAAAAGAAAAGTGCAAGTGCTGGCATGTGCTGAGGATTTGAACAACAAAACTATGCACTCATGGCTGCATGTCATTACAGTAATAACCCACAACAGTAACACTGGGCTGGATTCATGATGGCTTGCACGGAGTCTAAGAGTAGATTAAGACTCCATGCAGCCATCATATCCGACGAGCGATCCAGGAACAGCCTGCAGGGGCATGCACGAGAGCTCCTAAAACGGCTCTTACACGGACAGGGCTGGGTTATGCAAATTACCTCAATTGCAGGTGAAAGGCATGCAGATGAGGTAGATTTGCGATTCAGGAAACCCGTACCTGTCCGAGTAAGAGCAGTGTTATCTGCAGAAATGTACTCAGTTGACAACTGAGTACCATTCTGCAAATAGCAAAACAGAGCCGTGACAGCTCCAAATAAAGGTTGCATCCAGTGCAGGAAGCATGCCAATGGCCAAATATATGGCCAATGGCAATGTTTCCTGATGCAATATGAGAAAAAAAATAATTTATTTTTGTTCTCCGATTTCCGATGTTTAAGCATAGCGCAACACCGCCCAAATTGGCTGCGCTCTAAAAAACAGAAAAATTAAAATTAAAACCCACAAATGTGGATTTTATTTAAATTGTTAATTTACAATGCAAGGGAATGGCAGGCTGAAGACAACATGGCCACCGAGTAGAGGTTGGTAAGGGGGGAAGCACAGTCTAAGAGATGTAACCAGGCATTAGTAGGCAATCCTATGCAAAGGAGGGTTAGGATAGTGAATCACAGGTTTACATAGCAAATGAGCACAGTCAGTGGAGTGTAGGAGTGGGATAAGGGGAGTAACAGAGTAGAAGATAGGTGACATCACGAGTGGGGTATGTATGAAAGAATGGAAGCTCATTGGAGCAGTGTGGCATGTGTCAGCTGTCATTTACACATCATTGAAAGAGGTGTGTCAACAGGTAGGCTAGGTAAAGGCAAGAAATGGAAGGTGTATGCCATGAATAACACCAAAGTTTCTTGCTGAGCGGGTATGCGCGTGTGTGCCTGCCTGTAAACCCGACTAAGACAATGTGCACGCACGTGTAAGCATGAGTGCGCACGTTTAAGCCTGAGTAAGCAAGTATAAGGCAGTTTAAAGTGTTGTAAGAGTGTTTGCGCTGGTGTGCACGCATTTTAACCCGAATAAGCAAGTTTTAGTCCGTGTAAGCATGTGTGCGCGCGTGTAAGCTGCTGTTTTCATGTTTGCGCTTGTGTGCGTGGCACTGCCCCCCGAGGAAACTGAAAGGAAAAAGGAAGCACAACAAATAGTAGGAAGCTACCAGGGAGTACTAGCAGAGCTAGCAGGTGAAAACAATCAGAATCAGGCAATTACACAGGCAGTACACTAGCCCAGCCCAGCCTAGCACTTAAAACTCTGCAAACAACAGTCCATTATGCTTCTCACAAGAGACACTGCAGTAAGCTAATAGAAGTGAAAACTGAAAAAAGCTTTACTGAGACAAAGAAATGTTAGGGGCTGCCATTGCTGTTATAAGGCGACATATGCAACATGCTGAGGGTGGTGACAATGGAAATGCTGCTGGACAACCCACAGTGAGGAGACGGAGAAGAGTGTACAGGCCCAGGGTAACCTACCAGGGGCTACAAGAGCTGGAAATAGTGGAGCACTATAGAGTGGACAGAGACCTCCTGCAGCAAATTGTTGAGCTGTGCAGGCCATGTCTCACACACAGAACCAACAGAGGGGAACCCATCCCAGTGGAAACCAAGGTATGTGTTGGCCTAAGAATATTAGCAACAGGTACCTTCCAGAGACCAACTGGTGATATGATGGGGTTATCACAGGCATCAACATCCAGGGTGCTGCACCAGTTCCTGGATGCCATGTCAGCACATGTCGGTGATCATGTATATTTCCCCAGTTCCCGTGAGGTATTGGCCAGCAATATGCGTCTCTTCCAGCAAATAGTGGAATACCCTGAGGTAGTGGGTGCAATAGACTGCATGCACATATGCATCAAAGCACCAGCCGGCGAGCACTTCAACCGCAAGGGCTTCCCCTCCATCAACTGCCAGGTCGTGTGTGATGCCCAAGGCATAATACTGAATGTGTGTGCTGGCTGCCCTGGAAGCTACCATGATTCCCATATCTGGCATCTGATGCAGCTGTACCAGACATTTGCCAATGGGGACATCCCACATGGTCACCTAATGGGGGGTGCTGGCTATGCACTGGAGCCATGGCTGATGACACCCATCAGAAATGCACACACACCTGAACAGGAACGCCATAATGAGGCACACGCACAAACACGAAATGTAATCAAGCATGTGTTTGGGCTGCTCAAGTCATGGTTCTGGTGCCTGGACACATCTGGTGGAGCCTTGCAGTACACACCAACTACATGTACCCAAATTGTCATGGTATGTGCTATGCTACATAATATGATCCTGCGAAAACAGCTGCAGCAGGACTAGCATAGGCCTGGGCCAAACGGCCCTCTACCATTGCCAAGGTCATCACAGGCAGAGCATGACTCGGAGGAGGAACAACCTGAGCCTGCTCCAGTAGGCAGAAGGAGGCGTGCCCAGTATGCTTTAGCCTTGGCAAAGAGGCCATGCATAGCACATACACTGGCTCAGTAGGAACTCTGGAAATGATACCTCTCTCTGACTCGCACATATAGTAAAAGGGATGCTTAAGTTGACACTACCTGCTTTCAAACATGTACAGGGAGTGTAGTATGTGCATCCAACATAGGCAGCCCTGCAGCACAACCTGAGGCATGATTGCCATGTGTTAAGCAATTTAAATCAGTGCTAAACAGCATTTACCACCATGTAATATATGCAAACAGAATCACACACACCAACTAGTGCAACTGTGGTCAGTGTTGAGTAATATTGGGAAACGTCAAGCAAAGTTGGTGAATATTCAGCAATGTTGGACAAGCCTGGTCCAAGTAGGGCATATCTGAACAAAAGCCAACATGCTCATATTTGCTTAACTGGCCCTTAAGCAGTCTGGTCTGCTCAGTATGAAAATGTAAAGCAGTGATGGGGCTCGATCCCAGGATACTGTGCACTATAGTTAAAGTACTGAACCACTAAACCATGACAGCATTGCGGTGGTCAGCTAGTATGAAGGAATGTTGATAAGTCTATGCTAAGTATCTCTTGGAAACCCTGCAGGCACAGCATAATCCCTGTTGAGTTATGACACAAAGGTGAGTCCTGCAGTAAGAACAGAACTTGACTTCCAGCACACACACACACACACAGTATAAATGTTAATATTGGTCATGTTCACACACATACACAAATGTAGTGGACCTCAGATTGCAACATACTGAAAGGTCACACTGGGCATGCTCACACACTTGAATAAATGAGACAAATGTCAGGCAACAAAGCCTGAACTGGGCATGCTCACACACTTAGGCCATGTCTGAGTACAGCAGTGGGCCACACATATCAGGCAGTTGCATGTGTTAACCCAGGAACCTCTCACTATCCAGCAATCCACCCTGTGCACACAGTTACATGACAACAGACACGTATATAATATAGTGGAACCCTGTCATAATCAAATATGTTCTGCAGATACCTAAGTTGTTCATAGAAACTGGGAAAGCAAAGATGATAAAGACCTGCAAACAGTATCAACAATAAATATTGTGCATCCCGAACATAAGCATAGGTTCAGAGGTTTATACTAGGCTATCTGCCCTAGGGCATGTACAAGCCTAGCCAGAGTGTGTTTGGCTTTTGCAACCCTGTCAGATTACTACACTGTGCCAGTGAATAGTAGGTCACACAAGACAGCCCATGTATGTCTAGGCTAGTGTGCCTCTGTCTAGCAGGGACACAGAAGATATCCCAGGGGTAAACATACGATCACCCATACAGCCATCAAGATGTCCCCTGTAGGTGGTCAGTGGGTGGCTCTGCCTATGTGAAACTGTGATCACAATCCGGAGTGAGTGGAGGCCCTGGGATAAGAATCTGTCCTTCCAGCATGTCCTATTAACATCTGTGCTGAGGTATATGTCCCTGGAGTGTGTAGCTCTAAGGGAGTCGGATATCCTGAGGTGGAGCATGTCCAGTAATTCTGGGTTGAGTATTTCTGTAAACAACAGGCACACATCATATCCGAGTAGGTGGTAAGCGACTGAGTATAGCTGGAGTTACTGCATCTGAACTGTGCAGGTCATCCGTGTGAGTCCCTACATCTGCTTGGTGAGGAACTTCTGTGGCCAGTACATTTGCTGCAGGTGTTGGGTAAGGTACACCCCAAATGTGGCATTGTAATCAAGCATGGTTGTGATGAGTATAGGGGTACAATGACCTCACTCGATCTAGATGTGAAACCATATGGGATAAGGTGGCTTATATAGGAGGTATGTCCAACCACTTTGGTAATGTGAATGTCAAAGACGACAGTACAAACAAGTCCTGTCCCCAATCACCTAACAACTCCTACCATATGTAATGGAGTACTACCTATGTGGTAATGTGTGTGCATGTTGCTATTCCCAGAGGGGATGACTATGCAACTAATTGCATTTAGTGTAGGCCATGGCTCAGGCATCAGTCATCCATCTCTGTGAGACCCTGTTTGAGTATGCATGTGGCAGCTGGAGAGTTGATTATGGCACCCAGTTTGCAGTCAAGTGCGAACAAGGTCAGCCATATTCCCCCTGTGGTAGCCTGTACGTCAGGCAAATATATACTGAACAAGAGAGGTCCCAGGACCGAGCCATGTGGGATGCCATGTGTAACTGGTGCATAGTCAGACATGGCACCTGCAATTCTGACCATGTGGGTGCTATCCCTGATCCAGGTAGCAATCCATCATGTGAGATATGTGTCCATATCGACGCTGGTGAGCCTATGCATAATGGCCCAGTTGGTTATTGTGTGGAAGAGGTTTGCAAGGTTTAGGTAGGCTGTGTGGACAACTGTCCCTATGTCGATGGACCTGTTAACCATCTAAAGAATACAAATATGTTCAAGAGGCAAGATCTGCCCACAACAACGCTGAAATGTGTAGGACACAGCGTCTGTAGGTTCCCGATGTCTATGTGTAAGAGACCTATGACAATATGCTCCATAGCTTTGCAGAACAGGCTAGTTAGGCTTATAGGGCAATATTGTCTGTGGTCTGTTGTGGCACCAACTCTGGTGAGTGGGACAACTGTCGCTGTACACCATTCCGTGGGTACATATCCTGTAGTAACTCCAATATTGCACAGTGATGTAATGTGAGGGTTACGTCTGTCATGAAGCTCGTGTAAGATGCATGCTGGGACACCATCTGGTTCCATTGATGCTGTGATGTATTTTCTGGGGAGGGCAACACCCACCTGTTACTGTGTGATGTCAGGGAGGTTACACTCTGTTGGGATGGATAGTTGCTCCCTAGGGGGGATGGGGGGAGACATCTGCACTGAACCTGTCTGCCAGGATGTTGGCAATGCCAGTGGGTTCAGGGTACGTTTAGTCAGTATGCAGTAACTCACAGCATATCAGTGTGTCCACCCAGGTTCCTGATATAACTGAAGAAGGCCTTGTGATAGTCCTACGTGTCTGGTGCAATTGTCCATGAGAAACAGCCCTTAGATAAGTTCATGAGTGACTGCAGCTGTCTGCTAGTACAGATCACAGATGCTTTCCCCATCTGGGATTGTGCTCTATCATGTAGTAGCTTCCTCCTGATGTTGTACAGCTTATTAATGGCTGGGGTCTACCAGACAGGTCCCCTGCCTTTGGAGGAGTGAGTCCTGTTGTTATTTGGGATAGCACAATCCATGCGGTCCACTAGGTGTCCATAGAATGTGTATGTAAAAGATTCAGCAGTCGGAGTCATATTTGCCACTGTCTCAGGGTCTCTGAAGGATACCACCTTGCTTTGGTGAAGTGAGACGTTGGCTCATGAGAAGTTCACCATGATTACCCAGGATGGGTGTGTGGAGGGTATATGTATGTCCAGTTGGATATATGTATGTTCTGACCTTACCAATGAGGGGTATATCACTGGGGTGCAACATAGAGTCCCCGTGTTGGTGATGATCAGGTCCAATATGTATTCCCCCTTGTGGCTGTGGTGACTGGTTGTGTCATACCATATGAATTTACAAATTGTAGCGACTGTAGGGCGAGGGTGTTGGGGCTTGAGTAGTATCCCCAGTCAATATTTGTGTATTTGAAGTCACCCAATATAATGGTGTTTGTGGAGACCTTCATATTCTCCACTGCTCCCAGGAATGCCGAGTGTGGTTCCTGAATATGGGAGGGTGGTCTATAGCAGGCAACAAACTGAAAGGCAGTTTTGCACAATGGTAGTTGTATATGTATGGTCTGTGATGCTTTGTGCAGTGCTACTAACCCAGAGGTGTGTGTATCTGTGATGTATATGGATACTCCTCCTAGTTGTGCTGTCCGTTCCAAGTCCTGTGGTTAGAAAGCATGGTATGAAACATAACCTGGTAGTGCTGGTGTGCATACGTGAGCCTGAACTAGGCATCTGTTAGTGCACAGATATCACTATCCTCCATACTGAGGAGAGTCCTGAGTGGCCACAATATGAGGGTAACACATCTGGTGTTGAGCAGCATTACCCTTAGTGTCATTTAACCTGTAATGTCTATGGAGGTGGGTTTGTCTTTTGAGCCCTGCTGAACAAATGCACTATGGTGGTAGCAAGAGCCTTAGCCAGTATTCGAAGGTCCAAGGGTGACAGGTGCAAGCTGTCCATAGTGAAGCTATGTGGCATGTCGAGCATGTCACCACAGGCTGACAGACACTGTATCCCCTATTAATGACACCAATTTGTTAGCCAACTGTTAAATGTGATATGTTTGTCTGTATACTGTGACATCATAATTGGTGGGTGTAAGATGCTAGACAAGGTCAGGGTCATACTGGCCTGGGCTACATGATCAGAGTGTTCCTCCATGTACCTTGTCATGTGGACCAGGGAGTAACATCTGAGGTTTTACGCACCAGCATGGACAATGATGGTGCCAGTCCTGTACTTGCTTTGAAGTGACCTGACTGCATGTGTTATGTGGCAGATCCTGGCACCCGACAGACAGCCCAAAGTGACTATTCCCATGTTTGGGCTGGTGAGTGGTACGTCAGTGTGTCTGACAATAAGTGTCGCCTATTACAAGTGTATTAAGTGTGTTGTTTAGCCCGAAGGGCAGTGACTGTGTGGTACACTGACATTGTGAACTATGTGATATGTGGGTATTGTAGTGGGGTAGCAGTTGTGTGTGTGCCTGCTGTGGAGGTCTCTGCTGCTTAGGCAGAGTTAACTCACAGCATCCTAGTATGTCTATGTGTGATAATGTGGTTTGAGTGCTGTCGCCAGAGGATATGTGAGACTGATATGTGGTGTGTGTGGTTACCTTCACCACCTGATAGACTGTGCCAGTCATGGGTCGAGAGAGTTCAGCACCCTGTATGTCTCTATAGGTGCATCTCACACATATATCTGAGTTTGTCGGGGGGAGGAGAAGGTTGTCTGTGTACATGAGGCAGATGTGACATTGTGTCAACATCACAATATTCACCAGCTGGACTTGAGAGTACACACGAAACCGACCCCTGGACATGCCGGGATATTATGATGACATACACTGTAGCCAGATCACAAAGGATCAGTAGGGTGTTAAGTGTGTAAAAGAGTATAACAGGGATTAGTGCTCAGGTTCGTTGGTGTTCTGTAAAGAGTAGCTGAGAAGGAGTCCAGACTGAATCATGACACCTCCAACAGCTATGTCATATATAGCAATGTACACCCATACATCAACTGTACCTTACTGACAATGCCGACATCCTGACAGACAGGCCCATATATACAGACCCACCTCCCACTGTCGATAGTCCATATCATCATACCAGGAGATATCACATGTAGAATGGATGAATAGCTACTCCCAATACCAAAAGCATTGCAGCAAGTGGAATACATTGATTCCCAATATGTGTCATGCATAAAGTACAGAACAAACAGATCCTGCACCTGAACAGTCAGCTGAGCCTCCCCCTACACAGGATGTGGAACCGTTGAATGTGTTACAGCAACATATGGCACTCCACACAAGTGCTGGTGCACAACACACCATGGGAAGTACAGTCCAGTACGCCTATGAAGTCTGATCTGCAAGGCCATGGAGTCCATCATGGTTGAAGTCATAAACAGAGCTATTGGAAGCTGACATACACACAACCCTACTAACTGTGGTATGTTCATGTGAGGATCATGGTTCCCAAACATGCTAGACTGTTTGCAAGGCAGCCACCCAGGGCATACATCGCCGAACACAGCTACACATGTCTCACATAGACTTTGAATAGCCCTTTATCAACATCCCAGACACATGTAGTACCCACAAAACCAACAAGCTGTGCATGAATATGTGTTGACATATGAAGGAATGTCAATGTGTCCACAGATAGATCACACAAGGTAAGGATTATGAGTTCCTGCTCAAGCTGTTGACACCCGATGACCCACATGGACCATTCCTGGAATGGTATAAAACAAAGTGTACACACATTACCATGTCCAGTCTGATGATGTTCTTCTTCTGGCTTTTTCCCGGTTAGGGGTCGCCACAGCGGATCACCTTGTCCGCTCATTGAATGGCAGTGGAGTTTTACGGTGTCGAGTTGCCAGCTCGGCGCCCAACCTTCCACAGAAGGCACACTCACACGCACACCTAGGGCCAATTTAGAGTGTCCAATCCACCTGCAGCATGTCTTTGGGATGTGGGAGGAAACCGGAGCACCCGGAGGAAACCCACGCGACCACAGGGAGGACATGCAGACTCCGCACAGAAGGCACCCCAGCCGAGGATCGAACCGGAGAACCTCTTGCTGTGAGGCAGCAATGCTAACCACTGCACCACCGTGGCCGCCCTGTCCAGTCTGATGATGTTACCATCCTATAAATGCAGCAGGAGAAGGGAAACCAGCCAGTAAAGCAAGTAGTGCACTGTGTTGATGCGTCTCTCTCTAATATCATAACATAGTTAGGTAGGGGACATATACTGCCCACCTTTCATGGTTGGGGATGTCAATTATGCAACAGTTGTGAGACATATGGTTATGTAATACTATTGCACAATGTTGTGCAGAATGCATTCTGCTGTCCTCAGGCCGTATAGCTGTAGCAGGCCTCACTGCCTGTAGCTCAGTCCCACAGCGTTTAATCACCACATGACATATACCGGCACTGCTTGCTGTCTGCAATGCCACACACTACAATCTACATACATATGTGCACATAGCAGCCTTCAACAACATACATATGTCCAGCCTTCACTAACAGTTGCAGTATGTCCCTTGCCCTATGGAAATGTGCATGTACATATAGATACGGACTGCTGCCACATATGGATGATTCACAGTATGTAGAGTACCCTTCAGACACATCATTCGGATGTCAGCAAATACATATCTGTTACATACCTTACCTTTGTATTCCTCACCTCCGTCTGTTGTAGGTGTTGATTTTTTTTTTTTTTGGTTTTGGTTTCCTCTGTGTGTTGGTCTTTCTTTACAGTGTCTGTCTCATACTGCCTGTTTGTATCCGTCTGTCTGTCTGTCTCTGTCTGTCTCTCTCGCTCGCGCTCTCTCTCTCTCCCAGTTTGTGCAATGATATTATTGCATGTGTGGACAGCAGATACAGGCTGCTTTTCTAGGTATCTGCACATGTGCATGTGATGGCCTCTGCACCAATTGGTGCCCACCATTTAGTAACTGCATGCAGCCTGCTGTGTGATAATTGCAGTTCTCACTGTGATTTCAGGACACTGCTATAAAATGATAGGTTAGGTAGTCGTAGCCCTTTAAGTTTTGCAAGGTGGGGACCATGCTTGTTTGCTGTGGACACTGTTGTCTCAGTCAGAAGGTTGGTATATGTCTCATATCTGAAGCTGGGCTGTAGCCAGTGAAATGCATGTTGTACTGAAACCTGACTGTTGCTTCTTCCAGTACACTCTTCTCAGTGTGTAGGTTTACTCACACCTCCTAATGCTAACACTGGATACATGGGAGTATGTACTTTCTTTTCGATTTAGAGAATTAACTGGCATACAACAGTAGTTATTGCAATGTATTCCTATGGATTTCCTATTTTCCCTTTACAGTCACTCATTGTAATGCATGTTATATTTCTTTCAGCACCAAGTTATTGCATTTGTGCTGTGGCTTAGTGGTACGTCATGCAGACTGGTGAGTCCAAGGTGTGGGGTTTGAGACTGACAAGGGTATTTTATTTTGCTGCTGAGCAGTACAAGGGCCCTGTCATACAGAGTGACTAAGGCACTTTTAAGCAGTTGTAAGCGGGTTTGCACGGGTTTGCGTGATGCTGAGCGATGCTAAGCTAAGCTTAGCTTAGCTTATTTTATTTTAGCAATACTAAGCTAAGCTTGGCTTAGCTTATCATATCTTAGCAATGCTAAGCTAAGCGCACACATGGGCACACTGGTGCAAACCCGCTTACTACTGTTTACAAGTGCTCACTCCCGCTAACCCCCACGCTCATTTCTTTGACAGAAAAGTAAATGGGGAGATAGGAATGTGGTGATAAAGGGTGCACAAAGAGGGGAAGACAGTAGGGAAACCAGCTCGGAATGTACAGGATGGGTGTGGAGAAGGTCCATAGCTGCCCGTTTCTTTACCTGCAACAGCTGTGCATATGCAATACATTAGGAGGGATATTTGAAACCTTCCACCACTGAGAGAGGGGTGAGGACAACTAAGTATGTTGTACTACCAATTATGAATATCAGGCACATGCACTGTTTGTGAACTGCTATACTGTCATTAGTACGTTACTCACTTCTAAACAGTTTGTGGTTTGTTTGTGTTGACATTAGCACAGTCTGCTCAGGACAACTGGACATATTTCACTACTGTGTATGCCTACCTACACCCTTGGTTGTGCCTGACTACACGGGTATATAGTACCTTTGGGTAGGGGTGCAGAACTGAAGAGTGCATTATTTATTATCGTGTGATGTTTATCTTGCTGAACATGCAGAATTGCTGTGTACCTGTAAGTCTATAAAGGCCAGTAATCTGTCTGAGTAGCTCCCACCTGTGGACATATCCAGATGGTAGACAGAGGTTATCCTAGTATTCATTGACTGTGCACCACACCAGTCTTTTCAGCACCTGAACAATGGCATTGTCACAGGTGGTTGCTAGCAGTACATGGCTACATCCTTTGATATTTCTGTGTTGTACTCCTACATAAGGGCATGCTTGTGGAATTAATTCTACAGCTATTCACAGAGTGTGTAACAGCAGACAGGCTAATAGGCCTACGTGTTTCTGACTCTTCCAGGCCTCAGATACTCTCAGGTATATATTTGAACAGCCTCAGGGAAAGGTACATATCAGTGGGATACACCTGTGATATATTTCAGATATTTTGCAGTTGCAGCTTTGGGGGATTCTGAGCATATGTATTACTACACCTTTTCAGACGTGCAAGCAGTGTCTACTCTCACTTATTGACATTTATCATTAAGTGGGATTCCCCATCTTTCTGCCTACTGTTACTACATTTCACAGAGAGTCTGAGGGGCACAGCTAACATTTGTTTGCAAATCAGGAACATCCCTGTAAACCAGTCACAGTTGGGAGGTCTGGCCTCTGGCCTATTCAAATATGCCAGTGTTTATCCTGCTCTGATACTGTGTGGGGTTTCTAAGGTGCTACTGTAACATTATTCCCTACTAGCATGGCTGGTTCTCTTTTCACAGTCATGTCATGCAATTCCACAACACTTGCTGGTTAAGGGCCACAGAACATGATTTGTGTTATGCCATTCCTATTCTCCCTTTACATTCACTCATTGTAATGCATGATATATTTCTTTCAGCACCAAGTTATTGTATAGCTGCTGTGGTGTAGTGGTACTTCATGCAGACTGGTGAGCCCAAGGTCTGGGGTTCGAGACTAACAGGTGTATTTTGTTTTGCTGCTGAGCAATACAAGGGCCCTGTCATACAGAGTGACTAAGGCACTTTTAAGCAGTTGTAAGCGGGTTTGCGTGGGTTTGCGTGACGCTTAGCGATGCTTAGCTAAGCACACACAAGCTCACACTCGCTCACCCTCGCTAACTACTGCTTAAAAGTGCTTACTCCCACTAACCCCCGTGCTAATTTCTTTGAAAGAAAAGAAAATGGGGAGATAGGAAAGTGGTGAAATAGGGGGCACAAAGAGGGAAAGACAGTAGGGAAACCAGCTGGGATGTGCAGGAAGGGTGTAGGGAAGGCCCATAGCTGCCCATTCCTTTACCAGCAACAGCTGTGCATATGTTCGTAATTTGGTGTGAAATGTGCAACCTTCCACCCCTGAGAGAGGAGTGAGGACAACAGAGTATGTTGTACTGCCAATTATAATTATCAGTTTACATGTCTGGCGGACATGTGTGCGAAATGGGCAGCTATGTATGGGGCGTAATTTTTTTGTGGGAACAGATTGCCCTTTTTTTTAATTTTTTTTCAGGTGAGAGTGGAATGTGAGGTAGGGGGTGTAGGTATATTTTGGAAGGTAGGTTGGGGAGGTAAACAGACAAGAGAAACAAGACGCATACAGGGGCAGAATTTGACACATGGGGTGGGTGAACACAATTGATGGGGAAGGTTGTTTGGAAATCGCAAGCCCATGAGCCCACAGATGGTAACAGTGGAACTGAGATCCCCACCCATGGGCAGTCACCACTGCACCTTCACAGCCCCGAGGGTGGCTGTGCTGGGGGCTGAGTAGGACGGGCAGGCTCACCCGAGAGACGCGGCACTCTCGCCTCAAGCTGGAGTAGGGGATCAGCGACTGAATGCTGGATCTCCCTACGCACCACAGCCTGGACCTTTCGAAGGGTGACAGGTGGCCCTTCTCTGCCCACGCTTGCACGGGGGGGACGAGCCCCATCCCCTGCAGCGCTTCCACCTGAAGGTGGCACAGGACCAACGGAGGAGGCGAGCCCGGGCTGGGCACCGGAGCTGCTGGTGCCAGGTGCACTCGCCAACTGAGGAGGGACAGGTGGGTTCGCTGGGACCGGCCTTCCCATACGTTCTGTGATTAGGTGTGTTTAATTACAACATAAACAACAACATTCCAGATTAGTTGTAACAGCATGCAGTAATATTCTCATTAACCCAATACACCAAGGTTCCAACAGTTGAACAGCAAGCATAACACATGCATATATTGAACGACAGTTGATATTCCAACAGCATGCAGGGATGTTTGGTAGCAACAGGCCACCATGAACGTGGTGTTTGAACAGGGCACATGCATCAACATGAATGCAAATATTTATAAAACAATAGGACATATGTCCCAACAAATATTTAAGATTACACATACCCACTGAGGTGTGGAATTGCATGGTTTATGCACAAACAGTAGGGTGTAGAAAAAAACTCATTTAACATCTTATAATCACTTTTACTCTACACTACATTCCTAGTGACTGCAAGTGTATATTCCCTACATGTATTATTACACTTGCCACCATGCATTAGGTTGTGTAATGGGTTTGGCTAGTTCAATATATACTTGACCTATATCTGACATACTAACTGTCCAATATGTAGATGTTACTGCTACATATTTCCTGGTTGCATTTATATTTCTTTATCTACATATCTGGATGTTTTCACATGATATTTTCTCTTCAATTTGTACAGAACCCTGCATTTATTGAAGCACACTCACATTTCTGGGGAACATAATAGCATGCTACTCATGTACCAGATTTACTTATGCATGCCAGCCAGTAACTGACTGTTGAGGACTCTATATATGCTTCACAGCTACTAGCACTTCCATCACCCACTGTAGATGGGACTGCAGACCTCTGGGTTGCCAGCACTTTCTAACACAGTACTATTTGTATAATGCAAGGGTACAACAACATTTCAAACTAAGTGACACACACACACACACTCTGGGTTTTAAACCTTTATTACTGACATTATACACTTTTCCACAGGCTCACTCCTTTATTTGTTATAACAGTGCCTATGGCAGATATATTTAAGACATATTATACCTTTATTAATGGGTTAGAGCACACTTTTGCAGGCTCACTCACATATATTATATGACAGTACATGCAGAGATTTTATTCCAGACATATGTTACCTTTCTTAATCGGTTACTACGCTCTTTTTCTGGCACTATGACTATTTCATATGACAGTACATTCAGAGGACTTATTCAGGCCATTTTATGGCTGTATTATTGTACTACAACACTTTATTTCATGCTCTCTCCTCTATTTTATATAACAAAACATGCAGAATTTTCACTAACCTGCCTGGTGGTGCAGCCTTTGCAGCCTATCAGCATAGGCTTGCTGATTTGCATCACGGTCACCTGCAGCTGTGAAGTAAATGAAGGGATATTGAGACATACCTAGCCGTTATACAGAATCAATTATCAATTCTTACATACTGCATTCTATGGCTACTTACTCAGTCGTGGGGCATCCTGCATCCCATGGGCCTCCTGTATCTATTGGTTCAGGTGGTCCTCCTTCCATCTCTTCAGGTTTGCATGGTGGTGACGGACCTGCTCACCGGTGCGAGGAACGCCTGTGGCACTAGTGAGGTCATGAGCTAACTGGTTCCAAGCCTAAGCCTTGTACTCCGTCCCTTGGAACTGGCCCTGCAGGAGTCTGGACTCATGATGGTGGACAAGGAGCCAAACCTTGTATTTCAATTCCTCGATGCCCCAATGCTGCACTCGGAAGCATGAACCCTCTCCTGCACCTGCCATACTGACTGCAAATGTGTGCTACAATCAGTTATGGTGAGTATTCCCGCCTATGGGGCTTAAATATGCCGCATTTCCCACACTTTTTTGTGATTGGCCATTTTTGAGAATTCTAGGCTGACTGCAGACATGCTTAGTAATGGTTAATCTACCATTTCTAAGTATATGTATGCTAATAGTAGCTGTTTCTTTTAAGCTGTCATGGCTTAGTGGTTCTGTACTTAAAGTTTGATGCACAGGGTCCTGGGTTCGAACCTTGTCATTCTTTCATTTTAATACTGTCTAGACAGGCTGGGGGTGTGGCTGCATTTAAGCAACTTAGCTCTACGTTGCTCCCCGGTGCCCTGGTTGGCATGGCGTGCACGTCCACGCAAACACATTGCGCTGGGTAAAGTGCATTTAAACTTTGGCCAACTCTATTGCACTGGGTAAAGCACTATTAAGCTATGGGCACCTGTATTGCGCTGGGTAAAGCACTTTTAAACTTTGGGCACCTCTGTTTAGCTGGGTAAAGCGCTGCTTAACGGCAGGCTATTATATATCTGGATCCTTTAAAAATATATATTTTGTTCACTGATACATCGGCCATTTCACTGCTTTTACTAATATTTTAATCATATATGTCTGGTACTATTTCATATATTGATTTACAACATAAACACAAAGGGGAGTGGTGGGACTCGAACAGTGAATGCCTCTTCTTTGTGCATACGCTCTACCATTACACTATTGCAATTTGGTGTGATTTGCATAAACATTCTTTCTTATGCTCTTCCATGCCGGAATTGCTAACTACAGCTAAGCAATGGGCACACCTGCGCACACATGTGCAAATACAGGCAGCTATATCGTGGATTTAAAAAAAAAAATAATTATTTACTTTATATATGTGTGATGGGGTTTATAGAGTCAGGGAGTGTGGTGTTGGGTGCAAGTACATTTGAACAAACTCGCTCTTGTGTGTTGACATTATGCTTTTTAAAACCTTGCAGGGACGTGGACATTTAGACTGCTCGGCAGTCGGACACGCCCCCTGCTTTCCTACTCAGTCCATGTAAGAGTTACGGTTGAGTCAGCGTGCCCTCATGAATATTCATGGCATGCTGACATCATACCGTTCAACTGCAGCCTCCAAGTAAGACATATTAAGTCTTACACAGAGGTTTCGTGAATCCGGGGGACTGTCATAGTTTGCAATAAATATCTGTCTTTGCTTGAAACACATAAATAGACATTAAAGGAATTACCGTTTAACTGTGGGATTTAATACATACACATGTAATTTAGGTAGGAGGCTAGTCAATGAAAACAGGTAATGGATTATTACATAACATTGTATAATTCAAACTGCCTAGGTAACATACTTATGTATTACCCAGCATTTACAAAGACATTGTTATTAACAGAAATATGATGTATCGAGAAACTTTGCAGACAACAGAAATATGTATATTCATACATGGCCTGAGTTATAGCTGTCAATGCACCACAGCCATACTAGATGTGTAAAAATCTGTACTGCATAACTTACTAACAAAGTATACATCTCCCATAGGTGTTGTTCAACAGGAAATGATGAATTGCTAATATATTATCTAAAAAAGGAGACATTTACAGGCTGCCTGTGTCCATTAGAGACATAGGTGCCAAACCAGGGATGAATTTCCTGTTCTCCATCCAATTGTCCAAGTTACCCTTGAATAAAGTTAAAGTTGAAACTCTGATTCAGAGAAAGGGTAATCCCTGGGATATATGTCTGTCTCTTCAGCAAATCCTGTTTGTAGCACAGGCAAGGTTTAAGTCTTTAGAATGGATATGACAATGTAGCTGTTAAGGTGTGGATTATGTAACTTACTGTAGGCATCTTTTGGTTGTAGTCAAACCTCTGTGACTCAACAGAAAATATCTTCTGCATCACTCTGATGTTAGGTCATCATAGATGAGATGGACCTTCACCCCAGCCCAGAGGATCCCAGTGCATCTATAGTGCTCCCTAACAATCCACTTCCAGATGTTGATCATCATGAAGTTCCCGGGGTGTGCTCACATCCTCTGCTCATATTCAGCATCAACAGTGAACATCTCTGTGGTCTCCTCCTATATGTAGTTTTATGTCTTGACACACTGAAGCCTATTCTCAGTCAGCATCCTCACTATTACAGTTGAAAGTTGTTGAAAGATGCTTCCCAGACAAATGCTAACTGAGGTCCCACTCAGTTTGCAGGTAGCAATGGTATGAGTAGTAAATGTATCAATATTGCATTTTAAAGTTGGCGCATATAGGATGGTGACAGACTATTAGAGGGCATAGGGCATGTAGTATAGATATTCCCATTTAATGATACCTATTGGGTAGTTGTGCTGAATACCTTACAATTACACTGAGCTATTGGTTAATGCACTGAGTTTCGAGAACTTATGCAGGTGTTCACAAATGGGACTCTAAAACATTGAATGCTAATGAATCTCATTAATAATGCATGGTGCAGATGGTACTTAAAAGCCGTGTGTGCTTAGCTACACTTACTTTTTTAATTTTCCAAGTCTTTTTAGTTTCTAATAATATGATGGGAATGGATCCCATTCCTAAGTCAAAGTATGATTAAAGTTAATGAAATTAGTCTTGTTTCAATCTTTGATGTTAGCCAGAAATACTATTTGCAGCACCTGCAATGTACTGAGAGCTGACTCCTGCAATTTATATGGAGTTACATGCATTGGTAACATATCTAAGTATGATTGTAAATTCTTTTTTATAAGACCTGTTGCTTTTACTATCATTGGAACTGTCTGGGTATCCTTCTTCAACATTGCCCTTGTTTCTGCCTGTAAATCCTGATATTTTATAACTTTGAGTCTCAATGTACATAAAACACTGCAGTCACTGGGTGTAGCAGTTTCAGTGATCAATGCTACTTTTGTCTTCTTTTCATGAACTACTATATCTGGCTTTCTCACATGCATTTTTTGAACGGTTGATGATGAGTGATAACATGTGATATAAACTTCATCATTTTCTACAATGCTCTGCAGCTCATGTTTCCAATGTTTTTCAGCTACTTTAATATTATAACGTTTGCACAATCCCCAGTGCACCATATTATTATGCCTTTTTATATACAGTCCTTCTGCCATTACTGTATTACACCCAAGATGTGTGACTGTTTCCAATTATGTTTTAGAAAGCCTGCATTTGTCTGTTTCACCTGCATGTTCAATGGACTTTGTAAACCAACCTGTATGTAGTCCACTATCCTGGGCCACCAATATTAGCTTTTCGTCTTTTGGTTTAAATTCACCTCTTCTTAACCATTCCTGCATTTGATCCTGATTGACGTGAGGGTGTTCCAAGAGTTTTCTGTACTTCCAACTATATTTATTCATTTTCCGCATTTCTTGCCTTCTCATCTGATCATTTGCCTTATTTTATTTCTTTTGTATTTTTTGGCATGTTCAGTTGCTGCCTGGTTTTTATCTACTTCTGGTTTGATTTCCATTCCTGCTTGACACTGATATCTTCTTCTTTTGGATTTTCCCGGTTAGGGGTCACCATAGCGGCTCACCTATCTGCTCATGACTGGCAGTGGAGTTTTACAGTGTCAAGTTGCCAGCCCATTGCCCAACCTTTCACAGAAGACACACACATGCATGCACTCACACCTAGGGCCAATTTAGAGTGTCCAATCCACATACAGCATGTCTTTGGGATGTGGGAGGAAACCGGAGCACCTGGAGGAACCCCACACAACCACAGGGAGGACATGCAGACTCCACACAGAAGGCACCCCAGCCAAGGATTGAACCAGAGAACCTCTTGCTGTGAACCTCTTGCTGTGAGGCAGCAATGCTAACTGCTGCACCACCGCGGCCACCTCCTGCTTGATACTGATATGCTTCTGCTAAACTAAGTATGGAAGTTATCTTAGACTTATTCTTCTCATGTTTTAAAACTTTCATTATGTTTGGGTCATGTGAGGTCAGTAGATATGTATGCAGTCTTATGACTGCAGTGCAGATCTATACATGTAATCAATTTTGAGGAGGTCCATACCTCCCTCAGAATGGGAATATATAATCTTGGTATAAATTGATTTTTATAAATCATTTGATAAGCATGAAGCATTTTTCTTGTTTTCCTGTCCAACTGATCTAATACCTTTTGGGCCAGTCAGTCACTCCAAAACTGCAAGTTAGGACAGGAAGAGCAAATTGGCTTATAGCTTGGACTTTGTTTATAGATGTCAGAGCTGTTTTCATTATTAATTTTAGACTTCTAAAACATTTCTTACTAAGTTTTATTTGCATTTGTTCGTGTTTTATTGTTGATCTTTCATCAATTCCCAAATATTTATACACTCCCTCTTGCGCAAGTTCATTTATATCATATTAGTTTCCCAGACTGATGTTTTCTTGGTGGTGCAGTTTTCCTGCTGTAAAGCTTGCTTTTGCACATTTATCAACACTAAATTACATTATTATATAATCTGAGAATGTTTTGACCACTTGCAGCTGAACTTTCAGTTCCTCATTTGATGAACTGTGCAGTTTTAAATCATCCACAAAAAGAGGATAAGTATTTTCGCTTTGTTGTTTTCTGGGAACCAAATTGTAGCCATGACCTAATGTTAAGTAGACAGCTTAATGGAATAAGGGCAAGGCAAAACAGCAGCGGTGATAAAGAGTCACTTTGGAATATCCCCCTTTGAATTTTTATCACTGGAATAATAATTTGTCCTTTATCATAGCTTAACTATAAAGTAGTTTGACACTGTTTCATGGTTGCTTTTATGTAATCAATCAGTGGAGGGTGTATCTTATACATTTTTAAGCACGCTTTTATCCATGAATGTGGAATACTATCAAATGCTTTTTTGTAGTCTATCCATGTCATACTTAGATTCTTCCCCTTTTTGCAGTTCTCCATTATGACTTTATTTAACAACAAATAATCCTTTGTTCCATATGACTTTCTTTTGTTACCCTTTTATTTTATTACCATGATTGAGTTTTCTTCTAAATGACTATAAACTGTTTGCATCAATTCCAGTGTATAGTTTATACATTGTCGGATGGCAAGTTATTGGTCTTTAGTTTTAGAACAGCTTGTAGGTTCATTCTTAAGGAGGAGTATTGTTTTTCATGTTGTTAACCAGGTTGGCATCAGTTCAGGGTGTGCATATAAACAGTTCTTACTCATGAATAAATCTTCATGTAAAGATGTTAATACTTTTAGCCTGAAGTTAGGTACTGCATCTAGGCCTGAGGTTTTACATTTAGGAGCTTTCCTTAATTTTGTTTGAATTTCTCTGGCCTTTACTTCATCCCATTTCATATCCTGTAAATGTGAAACTCTTATTCTTTCTTTTACTTCCTCTATCATTCAGCATATTTGTTATTTTCCACAGGATATTAGATAGTAGGTATTTATCCAAAATGTATCTATTTCTTCTTTTTTTGGTGGTCATTCAATTCCATTTGCCTTGTTTCCCAATTCTTCATAAAACTTTTTGGGTCATTAATAAATTGCTTATTTTATTAGAAAGGTGTTTGGTGTGACATCTGGACAGAGGAAGGAGGACAAGAAGACCTGGTGGTGGAATGAGGAAGTACAGGAGAGTATACAAAGGAAGAGGCTGGCGAAGAAGAAGTGGGATTGTTAAAGAGATGAAGAAAGTAGACAGGAGTATAAAGAGATGAGGAGCATGGCAAAGAGAAAGGTGGCGAAGGCTAAGGATAAGGCATACAGAGAGTTGTATGAAAGGTTGGACACTAAAGAGGGAGAAAAGGACCTGTACCAATTGGCTAGACAGGGATTGAGCTAGGAAAGATATGCAGCAGGTAAGGGTGATAAAGGATAGTGAGGGAAATGTACTCACAAGCGAGGGAAGTGAGTTGAGCAGATGGAAAGAGTACTTTGAGGGGCTGATGAATGAAGAGAATGAGAGAGAGAGAAGGTTGGATGATGTGGAGATAGTGAATCAGGAAGTGAAACAAATTATCAAGGAGGACGTACGGAGAGCTATGAAGAGGATGAAGAATGGAAAGGCTGTTGGTTCAGATGACATACCAGTGGAAGCATGGAGGTGCTTAGGAGAAATGGCAGTGGAGTTTTTAACCAGATTGTTTAATGAAATTTTGGAAAGTCAGAGGATGCCTGAGGAGTGGAGAAAAAGTGTTTTGGTACCTATTTTTTAAAAATAAGGGTGATGTGCAGAGCTGTAGTAACTACAGAGGGATAAAACTGATCAGTCACAGCTTGAAGTTATGGGAAAGAGTGGTAGAAGCTAAGTTAAGAAAGGAGGTGATGATTAATGATCAGCAGTATGGTTTCATGGCAGGAAAGAGCACTACACATGTGATGTTTGCTCTGAGAGTGTTGATGGAGAAGTACAGAGAAGGTCAGAAGCAGTTGCATTGTGTCTTTGTGGACTTGGAGAAAGCATATGATAGGGTGTCTAGAGAGGAGTTGTGGTATTGTATGAGGAAGTCAGGAGTGGCAGAAAAGTATGTAAGAGTGATACAGGATATGTACGAGGGTAGTGTGACAGTGGTGAAGTCTGCAGTGGGAGTGACAGATGCGTTTAAGGTGGAGGTGGGATTACATCAAGGATCAGCTCTGAGCCCTTTCTTATTTGCAATGGTGATGGACAGGTTGACAGATGAGATCAGACAGGAGGCCCCATGGACTATGATAATTGCAGATGACATTGTGATCTGTAGTGAAAGTAGGGACCAGGTTGAAGAGACCCAGGAGAAGTGGAGATATGCTCTAGAGAGGAGAGGAATGAAGGTCAGCAGGACTAAGACAAAATATGTATGCATGAATGAGAGGGAGGCTAGAGGAATGGTGAGGATGCAGGGAATAGAGTTAGCAAAGGTGGTTGAGTTTAAGTACTTGGGATCAAGTACTTGGGATCAACAGATCAGAGTAATGGTGAGTGTGGAAGAGAGGTGAAGAAGAGAGTACAGGCAGGGTGGAGAAGAGTGTCAGGAGTGATTTGTGGCTGACAGGTACCAGTAAGAGTGAAAGGGAAGGTCTACAAGAGGGTAGTGAGACCAGCTATGTTTTATGGGTTAGAGACAGTGGCACTGACAAAAAGGCAGGAGTAAGAGCTGGAAGTGGCAGAGTTAAAGATGTTAAGATTTGCACTGGGTGTGACAAGGATGGACAGGATTAGGAATCAGTATATTAGAGGGTCAGCTCAGGTTGGACGGTTTGGAGACCAAGTCAGAGAGGCTAGATTGCATTGGTTTGGACATTTGCTGAGGAGGGTTGCTGGGTATATTGGGAAAAGGATGCTAAGGATGGAGCTGCCAAGTAAGAGGAAAAGAGGAATAGGCGTAACAGAAGGTTTATGGATGTGGTGAGAGAGGACATGCAGGTGGTTGGTGAGACACAGCAAGATGCAGAGGACAGGAAGATATGGAAACAGATGATCTGCTGTGGCGACCCCTAATGGGAACAGCTGAAAGAGAAGAATAAATTGCTTATTTTGTAATTTTCCTTTATATTTATCGGCATATCTTCTAAGTTTTTCTGCCTGTGCTAATATCGATAGTTTATTATTTGAAATCATCTATGATAGATCCTGATCTGTTCTGATATTGCACAATGCTTTTATCAGGTCTGTCTTTCTGAATATTTTTGTTGAATGTTTCCCACTTCTATACTCTTCTAACAGTGACACTTCTTGTCTTAATTGCTTTATAGTATACTCTATTTGATACTTGCACAATGGCATTTGATTTTGCCCCTTCCTTTCACTTACTGCCCTGTGTTTTTGTGGTAAGTCTTTATCCGTTATTAATTTAGTTGCATAGTAATATATCCTATTTATTTCTGTTATATCGTATGGATTTCTATGAACAGTCATGATTACTGTGTTTATTTGTTTTATCAGTCTTCTAACATTTTGGGTTTTATTGACTTTCTGTAGTATATTTCTTTCACTGATCTTAATATGTCTATACATCTCTGTTTCAAGCAAATCTTCCCTTAGATCATTTTCTTCTAAACTGAGGGCACATGCTTTGTTCTCCATTTCCTGCATGCATTCTACAGAAAGTTCTAGAGCATCTTCCTGTGCCATATTCTCTATGGCTTCATCCGGTGTTATCCATTGCTCTTTCAAATGGTAAATTATTAGTCTATCACTCCACAACACTGAGTGTGTCATAGTTGGCTCAGTTTCCTGTTCCTTCCCTTGCTGTGCAACTCCAACTGAACTTTTGTATTGGTTCCCTAGTGAAGGTTTCAAGGTGTCTTTATATGGCAACTGATCAGATGTTTCCTGCTCCACTGGTTTATCCTTAATTTGAAGATCCATTATTCTATCTTGCTGTGGTGTAGTCAGAGTTAAATTTTCTACACTAAATCCTTCACTTTGCAGGTATTCCATAACTTCAATTTGTATTTCTTTAACTTCTGCATTACTAATCCTCTATTCTTTTTTTCCTCTTTATTTTCTTATGTTTTGTATTGTAAAGTTTTTCATATATAGATGCATTTGCCTATATTTCTCTTCAAATATCTTTGGTATTGCCCTTTTTGTATTGATTAGTTTTGCTTTCTTTTTTGCATAAATATTGCACCATATTAAATCTCTTTTTTTTCCCCATGTCCATATTTCTTTGTCAGATGTCTCTTGCTCCTCCTGTTTCTCCTTACTTGGGGGACTCATTGTTCCATCATGCTGTGATGTAACCTGTGCTAGACCTTCTACACTAAATCATTCACAGTAAGGTATAGTTGATTTACACTTTGCTTCAAAACATAAGCGCTTGCCTGTTGGTTTTGTTGAATACATAGCTACCATCAGATACCTATGATATCATTATTCTGTATAATACAACTGAAACATGTTTTCATGCATGTTTTTTTAATTATCTGCATTACAATCTGTTTGCCATGTAAAGGATTAGGATAAAAGTAAACAATATTTACACATATGGGTAAATGAAATGTCAATCAGTGATGAGAAGATTTTCTCCATATGCAGTTTTATGGATAAAAAGAAACCAGTCTCACTGAACTACAGATACAGAAGGAATTAAAATATACTTGTAGTTACTTCAGAATAACTTGTAATATCTGTTGTATCTTTACAGAAACCAGTGACTTAAGGGCATTTCTGTAAGTCATATGTTCATTGACTGAATTACAGATACTGTCTGATGCTTAGCAATATAGTAGTATTTGTGAGAAAATTCAATCTGATAGAGGCAACATTAGGGTGGCTTTGAATGTATGCTGTTTCTTGTGATTATATGTAGTCATGACTGCATAACCATTCATTTTAATATGCTGATGTTTTTCTTCCATGTTTATGTTTAAATTCCAATATGTGTTGTATGTCATATAATGACATTAACATTTTATATGTGTCACTAACTGTGATAATACATGAGATGCATTCTACATTCTTGAGGTACACATGCTATTTTGTTTGGATGTGCATGTAACTGTGGCAACACTATTGCTATAATACTGGGTTTTTCACAGACTAGTTATATATTTGGTCCTTACTTATCACAATATCCACTAACAGGGGTTGAAATTCAAATTCTGCCCATCTGATCTGTTCAAACCCGATAGATGTGCTGTTGTAAGCCCATATAGATTTCATGTTCATTCAGATTATCTGTACGCAGCAGTGGTACACATGGCATGGGTTGTTTTGCATAGCTATATATTGTAAATGAGAGGTGACCCATTCAATTGACATATGTTTTTAACATTGTCATGTTAATATGTGAGCTCCTGTATAAACTCTAAGATGTGCATATTACCCTGTCTTCCAAATGTCAATCAAAACTAAGGGAGACAATTTCTCACAGAGAGGGAATGATATAAAAATAGAGGCTCTGTGCCAGCATAGCCACAGTCTTCTTGGACAGATGGGCAATACTGTCTGAAGGAGCCCAGTGTGGACTGACTTGACAAACATAATTAATGCTGTGGATGATCAAGGTTATTCCAGGGATGCCTGTTGGTGACATTGCTCTGACATGATTGACATGATCCTCCATGCAGCCAGCAGACTCTGCCATTATGACAGGGTGAGGAATGTGACTGGAGGATGGCCATCCTTGCCTCCCCTGGATGAGATAATGGCCTTCCTGACTTCACATTATACCACCATAAAGGATACTCAAAAGGGGGAGTATTGAAGCAGGTGTTCCAGGATGTACAGGTATGTCCTACATTCACAAACAGTGCACCATACCCCATTTCTTATAAAAGGACATCAATTCACAATTAATACCATATTGTCATATTTGGTTCCAGCAACAGAAGTACACTGTGACCATGAAAGCACACCTGATGTGGATGCACAACATAAGTGTTATAGCTTGTTATCTTACCAACACAGTACATACCTAAACATTTCAGCAACATGTGTGATCCTGTGTTTTCAGTTGCATGGTTCCCTCAACATCTGCACAGCAACAGCACATGTCATGCCTACATATCCTATTAGTGTGATCCGTAGATTGTGTGTGCCTCTGCCTTCTGTTATGACAGTGAAATATCTTCATATGTTGATGTTTGTGTGCCATTTTAACCTACAAATATATCATCACAAGACATGGGCCAAGAAGCCGCATGTACAGACAAACCAGGTAAGGTCGTTCATCTGGTTAATGTTATGCAACACTGTTCAGCACACATGTGATCTAGGATATCCATGTTGCCTTGTTCCCTACACAGGCACATCTGGCCAACATTTGCACTGTCACAAAAGTGTGTCCATATCCTGTTAGTGTGATCTTTAGTTGCTGTGTGCATCTGCCTCCTGTTATGACTGTGAAGTTTAATTACATATTGATGTTTGTGTGCCTTGTTATATTACAGGATCCATATTACAACAGATGATGTGGTCTCCAAACAGGAGAAGTGGTGATGCTACCTGGTAAGGCAGTGTATCTGTTTTACTGTTATCATGTTGTATAGCATGGCACACATGGTAACCATCTATGATGCCTTTACTGGTGTGCATTGTAGAACACCTCCAAATGTGTTCAGACATCTGGATCCTGCTTTCAGTATGTCAAACACATGCTCAATGGCATTTCATGTCAAGGTGTGTGCTCTTTTCTAAGCATCCTCAGCAGGGGTTGATGGGGCTTTATATGGCATCACTAGCCAGGGCACCAGTTAGCTGGAGTCACCTGTTTGTAGGAAGGATATAACACATATTTTTTTTCCTCATGCTTAATGTTGACAGGTGTAGATTCTACTTATATCATGCTATGGTCCTGCACTTACTGACTATTAGTCCCACAAGGAGTTCACCAGGTTGGAATGCAACCCTCAGATTGCTTTCCCTCCATATTGCAATATCATGCACACTACCAGGGTGTGCTGTCATGATATTATCAATGACACCATCTGCTGAGCACACCACGTGACAATTGAGCAATGACCATCACTTTTGATTGATGTATCATTCAGTATCAGGTACAGCTGGGGTTTTAATTGGGATGTGGATGCAGTCTACTGCACTGAAGATATGGGTGAAGTTGGGTATGGGATAGAACTGTTGCGAGGCAGTTCTGCACTCAATGACTGTTGTTAGGAAGTGGATATATATTCATCCACCTTGGTGCACATTGCTGCCAGGAAATGTGAGATGATTTGACTGGCAGCTGTCTAGGACTTTCACATGGCATTCCCACATGCTGCTGAAATGCCCCAGAGGCCAGTATACCTAGACATAGGCACACTTTGTTTCTATTAGTATTGGTTTACCCCTCAGACTACACAGACTACAGAGCATACATGTGGGGTGCACATGTCCTGCACACAGCCTGCACCAGTTCTCTGCCTAATCTGTATCTATCTATTATTTCCTGGTTATAGAGTTGACTTAACTATGGTCTGGTTCATCGCCTAGCTTGCTGCCTACTGGGATGCGTTTACAGATCATCCTCTGGTATGGCTTGCAGTACCCAAGCTTGCTATAGTACATTAAATGCCAGTTGTATTTTTTTAAGTAACATTTGCAGACTTCGCAAGAATCCATAGGAATATGTGTGTAATATAGTGGTATTAAAATAAAGCATATATGGCCTTCTCTAAGTGCTTTCAGAAAGTTGTCGCTAAAGTACTTTGTCTCATTTATACCTGTTTTCTTTTGGAATATGACATGCATGCATAGGGTCTGTAAATATGCTGTGCTGTAAAGATAATTACTCACTCTTGTTGTAGCGTACATTATGAAATCGCATTCAGTGCTGCTGGGCCGATGTGCTCCTTCTGCTTACTGCTCTTTATGCAAGATTCTTTTAGAATCCAGCTCCAGGTTTTCAGAAAGAAGAGAAAAATAAAAGGCATTCACATTAAAGAGGCTTGCTGCAGATATTTTATATCAAATGGTACTGTATTCCAAATTCTGAAATGCAGTTTCCATCACAGTAAAAATACTTCTACATATTCTGTTACACGAATCCTATGAACTATAATGGTATATATTGCAAACAAGGAAAGAGGTTATGCAATGGTGGAAATCTTAGGAGTCCAACCTGTTCATGAATCATGACTTCCAGAAGGCTATTTCCCTAGTCCAAACTCCCTGAATATGCAGGAAAAAAAATGTCTCTACAATATTCA